>NC_088686.1:52577500-52632500 GCF_028017835.1 Emys orbicularis | reverse complement strand
TGGGTTGTGGTCAGTCATGATAAATCACCACATTTCATTCTGAGATGCTCTTAGGGCCTGATCCAAAGTCCATTGACTTCAATGGCCTTTGGTCTAGTACCTAAGGACTTTACCGCTGGTTCTCCACTTCAGCACCAGTGCTCCAGTTTTCTTCTGAGGTACCCAATATAGTACCTCTAGTAGCATGGGAGGTGCATTGTGGCAGACATAGCTGGCACATTTATCAGCCGAAAATCTGCTAAACTAATGATGTAATTATGAAGAAAAACAGAAACAAAAAGGTCTGTATGCTAACGAGGTTTAATTTCACTATGATCCAGATTTTTAAAGGTATTTAGGCATTGCTTCACTCAGCGTTGCAACGCCTAACAGATTTAAGAGCTTAAATCCCATCAACTGTCAATGAGTTTTAGGTTCATTTTTGAAAAATGAGATTTAAGCTCCTAAATCAGTTAGGCTTTGCAATGCAGAAATCAGCAATGCCTAAATACTATTAAAAATCTGGGCCCATGTCACTATTTTTGGCACGTATACTAAGTTACACCTTGCTATATTTTTGAGAGAATAATAAGGATCAGATAGATAACAACAGATAAGTCCCTGGGCCTTTGAGGTTCACTCCAGAAGTTTGTAAGCCATCAAGTATAAAAACAGTTATAAGTTCAAATTTCTAATTAATGTGAAGCCAGCCTTGCAAAATTCATTTCCCTCATTTCCCTCAGGAAAGTCAAAATATCTTCTCCCCTGCCCCATTATTGTCATCATGGTAAAGTTGAGGGTGTGATTTTCAGAGATACTGATCACCCACACTCCAATTAAAGTAAATGGAAATTTCAGGTGCTCCGCACCTCTAAAATCAAGGCCCGGGATTAGCAGAATTTGTGGTAAAATTTCAAGACAACTTTCTAAGGCTGAGCAAAGCGTATAAATAAATGTGGACCCTCATCCAATCAGGGCCCCCCGCCTACCCCACCCCCAGCTTCTGAGATTTACACAGATTGTCTTTGGAGAAAAAAATTATAACCATTTTCTTTTGAAAGGCATAGTCTGATTTATATTCTTGGGTGGGTGAAAGGATTCAATTTGTACTCTGCACTAGTATCCATATTGCTGTTTGAGCATGCTTTTGTCAACTTAATAGTTTTGTTTTTATAAACAGTTGGTGTCATTATACTACAGTTGGTCCTATTGAACTAATTTGTCCATGTAAATTAGGAATAGTTTAAGCATTTTGTACAGTTAAAGGCATAGTGACAGAAAGCTGCTAAAGTAGATTGCATCCATTACTTAATTTTTACTAACAGCTTGGTTTGAGGAAGAACTATGTCTTATAAAATTAATTTAAAAAAAACACAACTAATATACAGTCATGTTCTCTTTTCTAATATAGGCCTTAGAAGTATATCCTTCAAGGAGGTATTTACTGTGCATACTCACTAATATATATAGCAACGCAATCAAAGACAACAAAAGGAGTATGTATGGCAGGCTAGTCTTTTGATGTTGTCACAAATCCATGCCTGTTGTTCTGTTACAAACATGTGAGAATGTTTCAAGAAAAATGGTTGAAACTTATAAATTAAAGGTTCTTCAATATTGCATCTGGCTGTAACATCTAATTAACATTTTAAAGGCTACAGTTTAATTTAAATGAATGGCAGGCCTTTGACTACACAAGACAGCTCATGAACATGATTACAACAAAGTAATTTCCCTTTGTCAGATACAGACTTTCAGTAATAGTGTTCTCTTGGCTTAATAAAGTTAAGCACCACTTACAATCGGCACTTCATTTTGCTTCTTTCTATTATATAGTATGGTGGTTGTTCAGTTCTCATAGCAGCCATCTGCGTAGGTGTTCATTTGTACTCTCCTACTGTGTGGGTACTCTGTCTAATTCCCAAGCTCCTAGCTTTATAATAGTTTCATAAAATGCTGTTTGAATTTTTATAAGCTAGTTTTCATTATCATTAGTAGAATGTTCCAAAGCTATGTACTGCCCGATATGGTTCTATTTTGACTCATGTTTGTAGGCATTGATCAAGTGCCTGTGCAGTAATACTAGTGTTACAATAACCATTGGAAAAACATATGTCATACAAGTTAAAATTTACAGCATCATATCTATGCAATAAGAAATCACGAAAAGTTATTAGATACAAAGAATACATCTGTATTTCAGTATTATTTAATATATATTCATTTTAAAAAGTTATTCACAAGGTACATAACTAAAAAAAGTTGTGCCACTTAAAGACTTCCTAGTGGTACTGTATAATATTTTAATCTATTATTTTCTATTAACGAACTATCTCCAGATAGATCCCCGCCTGCTGATTCCTTGCTACCTTAATATCTTGAAGTAGCACACCAAATGAAGAGAAGAATCTGATGGAATTATATACCATATAGTATGATTCCACAGGATTAAACCAGACAAATTCCATTACATTTCTATATACTAACATATTTATATCATGCCCTTCATCTTATGATCTCAGAATGCTTTATACATTTTAATTAATTAAGCCTCATAATGCCATTTTAGGCACATATTCATTATATTCATATTGCAGATGGTTAAACAGTGAAAGTGATTTGCACAACATCAAAAAAGCAAATCAGTGGCACAAATGGAGTCATGAAATCATGACTCCCAGTCCCCTTCTCTGCTCACTAGACAACACTATCTCACAAGTCTTTAGATTCCCTGTTCGAAGTGGGAATCGTCATTTGTTATAATTGCTCAGTGTTGGAAAATCATCTCAGATGTGCCAAAAATTTATAAACATTCAATGAATTTCTCCAGACTTCATAAATGTCTCTTGAAATTTCTACAAGCTCTAGAAAATTAATTCAAATTTTGTATTAATCTTCAAATGAATTCTGATTAGAACTAGGCAGGAAAGAATTTTCTCATCCCGTAGGAATTTTTGAAATTTAAAAAGGTTTTTCTTGTTCCAAATAGGGACAAAAAGTCAAAATCTCAAATTTTCACAATTTGAAAATTCAAAAAAATTTCAGATTGGGTCAATCAAAATATTTCATTTTGAAACATTTTATTTTTGGGTTGATTTTTTTTTTACTATAAATAAGCTTAAATTTGGAAACAAAACATTATTTCAAACCAAAAGATAGATTTTTATTTTTGTTTAGAAAATGTCAAAATGAAACATTTCAACAATTTTGAAACTTTTTTTTTTTAAAATTCAGAATAGGAAAGTTGTTGAAATCCACCATTTCCGACAAAACGTTTCAGTTTTGACAAATCGACATTGTCCGACAAAAAAAGTTTTGTCAAATAATTCCCGACCAGCTGTAGTTCTGATTTTAAGGACATTTAATCATCATCCAGTAACATACAAGAACTACCATACAATATACTGAAGTGAATCAAGCAGTAGACTGAAACACACTCCACAACATAACACAAGATGTAAATGATTATTGGCATTAAACAAAAAAAATAGCTGTATTATGATTTAACAATTTGAACTTCATTTCTTATGGACTCATGAGCTAACTATTCTCAGTTACAATGTATATAAAATTGCTGGCAACATAGTATTATATTTTCAACTTGAGTTACCCTGGTCAGTTCTTCTACCTTCTATGAATAGTCTCAATAGTAAGAAGTGTTGTTGTCCTACCTACACATTATCTGCAGCATTGTCTCATTGTGAAGTGTCATTTATAGCACTGTTTCATTTTGCATCACAAAAAACATGGCTTTTGGTAATGTCACAATGTCATCTCTGTTTCCTAAGATGATATTGCTGAAAGGCCTGAACAAGTTTCTTTGCCAAAGGGAGAATGGGTGAGATTTTGGAATATCTTGGTGAATCTCCTCGAGGAAACCCATCAATATGATTTTCAGTGGAAAATGTATCATCTTAAGAGAGTGATTATTTCATCAGTTAATTATTTGCAATAGAACAAAGCTGATTATTTCTGCTGATAGCATGTTGGTCTCCATATCTGAGAACCTTTAGCCCTTATCTAGGCTGTAGTAATTGAATCTGAGTGAAGACTGTAAACTTTTAGTATTCCTTTGTCTCTGACTCCAGCACTCTCAAAAGTAAGATTTCTCAGAAGACATAGGTTGCTTTGGTTCTATTCACTAACCAAGGGTGAAATCCTCACTCCATTGACATCACTGGGAGTCCTTCCAGACTTTGCTGGAGCTGGGATTTCACCCCATGTTCTTCATTCATATAGCTAATTCTTCATGGAATCTTCAAGGTTACATCTGGCAACAGCTACTATATTCCAGGTTTCAGAGTAGCAGCCGTGTTAGTCTGTATCCGCAAAAATAACAGGAGTACTTGTGGCACCTTAGAGACTAACAAATTTATTAGAGCATAAGCTTTCGTGGGCTACAACCCACTTCTTCGGATGCATAAAGAGTGAACCATATATTGAGGAGATATAACTATATATTGTTTATGCTACTATATTGTTTATGCTCAGGCAAGACATTCTATAACATGGGTTTGTATGGACCTGGTTTTCAGCTCATGCATTGTATGCATTTATATTGTTTATGCTCAGGCAAGACATTCTATAACATGGGTTTGTATGGACCTGGTTTTCAGCTCATGCATTGTATGCATTTATGAAAATCAGTCCCTGAAACTGGTTGTCAGTCTAGTTTTAGGTTCAGTACAAGGTCCTGATCTTTATCTACAAATCCCTAAACAAACTAGGGCCTACTTAAGTCAATGACCATCTCTTTATGTGTGCTCCAGCATGGTAAGATCAATAAGGGACACTTCAGCTGACCGGGCCTACGATGCACCTAGTAGGGGGAGGAGTATTCTCAGATCAGAATACTTGGGTAGGGAACTTGCTTCTGCCAGTAGTCAAAATAAGCATGAATGCTGCCATCTGTAAGACGTATAACTTTATGTAAACATTTTCTGATGGAGTAGTAGCATCTCCCTGTAACACTTGATGCTCGATCCTCCAAATAAGAGGTATTGACAGAGGAAGAAAGGGAAGAAGAGCTATACCCCCTTCATGTCTAGTCTTTATATATGAAAACATATACAAAGAGCTCCAGGCAAAATAGCCATTTTGGAAACACTCAGAATATTATTTTTAAAATCTAATAACCTAGATATCTGTGAAAAGAGCTGGAGTCCTTTTTGTGAGTTTTATGGGTTGACTGGATCTTTGCCTGTCCCTCTTATTAATTAATTCTTAAGCTTTAGTTCTTTGTACAGTTCCATAATGAGAATTTTTTTTTTTTTTCAAACACTGGTTGAAAAGGACTAGGACTGTTTCCAAATCAAAAAGTATCCATGAACTGCATACATTTTTTCTCTTAGAATTTACTCACAAAAAAATTGCAGATGGCACTACAAATAAAAGACTGTCATGGACCAGGATCTTTTCTATGCAAATGACTAATGCATCAATACAATTCTGCCAGAGCAACAGAAAGTGCCTGCCAAAAAAAAATCATATCATAATCAGTGAGTGTTCCTGATTTTTCACTGTTTGTGACACATATGGATCCTCTGAAATACAGAACACCTACCTACAGAAACTCTCAAATCATTATGCATCATGAACTTTTGCACGCGTTTAGAATGTTTGAAGAAAACTATTTGGTCTACAATAAACAGACATATTTTCCCAGTGTCATTACAGCAATGGCTGTGTGTGTTTTAAAAAAAAAACAATAAATAAGATGCCAGTCTCTCTGCTTAAACTTACAAAGCAGTAATTAGAACACAAGCTGAAATTGGTCTACTTGCCATTCTATATGTCTATCCCATCTTCTCCATCTCGCTCAAATTTATCTGTAATAAAGTAGTATAATAATGTATGGAATAGGAAACAGAAGAATGAAGTATTCTAAACATAATAGGCAGTGCCACTCAATAGACAGCTAAATGTTTTCATTTTTAGTTAAAATGAATCTCAGACAACCATGCATTTGATGGCTTCTATTTTGTGTTTATGAAATACAGTAGTCTTCCAGCAGTCTGACTCTGGACCACTGGACTCTTGAGAGTTGGTTAGCAATTAAAAAAATACAGCATAGTGCAGCAAACAATAACCCAAATGTCATATGCCTTATTGGAAATAATGGGAAGGTGCCAGACAAACTCTAAGTGGTATTACACGTAATATAGCCCAAATTGAATAGAAAAGTATGTCAGTTGGGAAGCAGATACACTGAACTGGTAGAGTTGGCAACCATAGTATCAAAGAAGGGAATCAGATATGGAGAGGTTAGTACTTACTGGTATAGTAATTTAAAAAAGAAGTGGGTAAACTAAACACTATATTCCCTAAATGATAGCTCGGCAAATTCTGTTTGCCCTCCACTACACTAGTGCTAGTGCTGTTGTTTTAGCTTCTGCTGTAACTGACTAAAAGATTCAGAAGTAAGGTCTTGGTGCAAAATACATGGATCAGGAACTAAATCAGATTCAGACCAAAAAAAAAAAAAAAAAGAAAGACCCCACACAATCCTCCCTGCATGTTTACCCACAATCCAAATCCAGACTAAACCAAACTTTTTTCTTCTTTCTTTCAAGGGCTTGGCATTTTTGGTTTCGCTTGAAGATGGGGTATCATTTTTGTGGAGTATTGGCCACCCACTCTTCCAATCCAAGGAGCCTAAAACACACTTATCTAAATACATGGGGGTGAGTAGCAGGCTATTGAGCATCCTGCTTCTATCTTCAGAAAATAACATGATAAGGAAGATGCTGAAGTGTGCTGAATGGAAGTTTTCTGGGATTTGGGGGGACTTTTTTGTAAGAATAGGAGACTAGAGCGAAGTGTGCACTGCTGGGAAATAGAGTTAAACACAAATTTAGAAAGTTCATATAAGCCTACCTAAGCATCCTTAATCTATGACATGGTTTTGCAGAGCCACAAGGGCAACAAAAAAACTTCATGGAAACACCCAATGCAGAATAATTAATAGATTCTCTGTTGGAGACTGTGAATTAAAAAGAATAACACCTTTCAAAGATTCCTTTCAAAGATATCCTAAGTACCACCTCCAGCTGCTGACTGAGGTCAGGCTAGCCTCAAAGATGGACCATCTGAAGGCAGTGGGCAAAGATTAGCAGATTTTAATGCCAGAAGAGACCACTATGATCAGCTATTCTGACCTCCTGCAAAACACATCAGAGAATCTCTGCAGCAATTTCTGCATGAAACCTGTAACATCAAGATAACCAGTCTTGATTTAAAGAATCTAAGCGATGGAAAATCCACCATACCTCTAGGAAAATTGTTCCATGGTTAATTATCTTCACTGTTAAAAATTTGCACCTAATTTTCTAGCCTGAATTTGTGTGCCTTCATCTTCCAACCACTGGATCTTGGTATGCATTTTTCTGCTAGATTAAAGAACCATCTACTATCATATGCAGTGCTCTGGCTAACAAGCCCTTGGGGACCATTATCAGTTTTCAAGACTTAATCTGGCATGTTTCACAAGCACAAGTACACTTAAACAAAATCCCTCTCTTTTACTCTTCCCCCCCCCCCCAACATCGCATACTACAGTCACACAGACATATCACCACAAAGAAGGTAAAAAATGTATTATTATTAGAAAGTCATTGATTAGGAACTTGAGTGCACTAGTCTTGATACATGCCTCAGGGAAATGGGAAAATGCAGGTCTCCTTTATGCAAATATAGGTCACTGAAAGAATATTCTCATAAACAAAGTGAGAGGCACCACTTTATCATTCACCTCCTTGCTTGCTAAAGCTCCTGGCAAGTTAAATCCATTTCATGATGTAGAAGATGCACCTGTGCTGGGAATAGCCCAAAGTACAAAAAAAAAAAGGCATCTAATACCAGCCAAGGACAGCTGGTCAAGGGACTGGACTGGACTCGGTCTCAGGGGATCTGAGTTCAACTCCCAGCTCTGCCACAGTCTTCCTGTGTGAGTTTGGGAAAGTCACTTAGTCTCTCTCTATTTCTATTGCCCATGTGACAAATGGAGATAATACTCCCTACCCTATTTCCTTGTGATTCTGTTTGTTATATTCATTTGTTGGCTATAGTCTTATACTTAAGCTCTGCGTTATTTGTGGCAGGACCATCTCATTGTTATATCTGTACAATGCCTAGCATTATGAGGACCAGGGCCAGGCCTGTAGGCACCAGCACAATACAAATAATATTCTTTATCTCTCTTGTCTATTTCCAGGCAGGGACTATCTCTTACTGTGTCTTTACAGCATCTTGCACAATGGGGTCCTGATGCTTCTTCGTGCCTCTAGACTTAACATAATACAACGAATAAAAAATAATAATTGCACCAGTAACACTGAATTGGGCATACAGCATTTCTGAGCATACTGTGACACTAGATGGGGCCCTATAGTCATCAGCCTAGCCTGTTGTGCAGCACTATAATTCTATTTGTATATCAGTCAGAGTATTTCCATGGTGAAGAGGTTTACAGGTGTCAGCCTTTTGTGTAATAGGAATGGGAAAAACATGTTATGTGCAAGCAGCCCTGGTATATAGCACTATCTAGGGTATGCTCAGGGTGGATCCTTAGTGCTCTTAATGGCAGTGACAGCTCAAAAAAAAAAATTCTAGTGTAACCAGCACTGAAGGCTTTAATTTCTTAAAAATGAATCTGGAAAACTTCCCAGATAATACATCTGTCATGCTAACTTACAGGGGCTGAGGCTGAAGAGAGAAGCATTGAAGAGGATCAATGATCCTCTCTCCCTTTCCTGTGCAACAACAACGTATGATTATCCCCTTCCCAGGTGCCTGAAAAAAAATGTTTCCTGGATACCTGGTAAATACAAGGTCAAACATTTGTATGTGAGATAGCATCTATGCAGCTGTATACCGGTATGTGCCGCTGTTGATCCATCTGTACAACATTTTGCATATTAATTGTCTAAAATCATATAGGTTAGGATTTATGCATGGAGTCCATGACAGAGAAGGAATAAATCCACAGCACAGTTGGGAGCTATTTTATTCTTTTGTTGTTTCTCCTTTTAGAGTCTCTCCTTATTATATTTCTGTTTTTCCTTCCATTCCAGTTCTGGTACACTAAATGCTTCTTTGGCAAAATTTGGCTCATCTCTAATTCAAAATCTTGTTGAATTCGCTGGAGGCCTAATTCTGATCTCACTAACACCAGTTTTACATCAACTTCAGTGGAGCAATGCCTGATTTGCACCAGTGTGAGTGAGACCAGACTTGGACCTATTGTTTTAGAATATTTCTAGCCCCTCCCCACCCATTGGAATGACTGAGGAATAGGTGAGTAATGGGATGTTGTTTGTTTTTTAAATATGGCCATTCTCCAGTTAATGACAATTGGTGTGAAAAGAAATTAACTCACTGTTAGCTTGTTTTATTTTTAATGTAAACATTTCTTAGCACTGAGGCTCAGTTTTCTGAGACCGACACAGCAGATCTCATGATCCCACAATATGTTCAGGTCTGTCCTACAAAATGTACTAACACTCCATCTAACACCAAGTTAATTGCTTTGCATTGACTGATGTTTAAATGGGATTTTCCTGCCATTCTTTTGACAATCTAGTTCATTAGATACTTCTGTATCTAAAAGGAGGACATATGATGAGTTTAGATATTCACTTGTCAATCTAACCTTCTGACTTCAATCATTCATAATCCAGTTCCTAAGAAGACTTTAAGCCTCTCAAAACAATACCTCCTTTACTTATATTATTATTACAACATAAAATGCAGCTAATGTGAGACAAAAGTGTTGTACCTGTAAAACAGTGATTTGATTTAGACCTAGAACCTAATCCTGGAGTGACTCAAAGACACTTTCTTTTGCAGTATTTAGTTTTGTGTATCTTTTATTGAACCAACTTCTGTTGGTGAGAGAGACAAGATTTTGAGCCAGACAGAGTTCTTGCATGGCTCGAAAGCTTGTCTCTCTCACCAACAGAAGGTGGTCCAATAAAACAAAATACCTCACCTACCTTGTCTCTCTAATATCCTGGGACCAACACAGCTACAACAATACTGCAAACAAAGCACTTACGTCACTTAGGAGTCTATATTCCATTTTCAAAAGTGTCTTAGGCTTTTAGGAGCCTGAAACTCATTGAAAGACAATGTGATCTAGGCTCTTAAATGCCCAAATCACTTCTGAAAATGGGATTTTGGATCCTGAGTCGCATAGATGTTTTTGAAAATTTTACCCTGTGGTCTTTAGACTAAAGTAAAGTTATATCCGGAGATAATAGCATTGTTCTGAACATCAGTTACATACTGGAGTCATTCTTCATTGTTTAATTTGTAAATCAGCACATAGAATGTATCCCTGAGGGGAAAACTTTGTTTCCATGCATCAGGTTGGAAAACAGACACTACTTGGAACAACAGATTCAAAGCAAGTTAGGGTCAGATCCACCCTTTCTCCCTCAGTGTCAAAAAAACAGGGAGGATTAATTTGAATCAGTGATTTAAATCACCAATTTTAATCATGATTGAAATCAGCAAGAAAGAAATCATGTTTTGTATATGTACTTTGTATATATTTTCCTAATGAAAGGTTGATTCTCATTAGTTGTTAAACCATTAAAATATGTTTATTTGCAACTAAATATCATGTAAAGGCTAAATTTGGTGTTATTTAAACAATTATGTAGCTTAACTTACATTTATTCCGATTCTTAACTTTTACATTTTTATGATGTTAGAAAATGGTGAATAATGCTTTTTTTACTTACTAGATGATTAATATTTAACTTTTGATTATTTTGTTTCAAGCTCTATTTAGATGGAAATTCAAATTCAATTAGAAATGCATAAAAACTGCATTTAATTTTTTTATTAAATAGAACTACCATAAAAGTGCTAAATACATAAAAAAAAGTTTAACAAAACATGTTTTGTATTTAAATCTAACTGATTAATTAAACAAAGGAAGTATGATCTGTAGTTAGTGAATTGAACTGATTGGTTTTGGTCACCATGTCCGTCAAGATTTTAGAATTAGTCGATCTTGCCCTCTCATACCTAGTTCATAGATTGGAAGAGGAAAACAAGCTTTCCTCTTTTTGCAATTCCCAATTTTGTTTTTAACTTTGAATGAACTAGTCATTGAACTGAGGTAGTTGAATAAATTGAAATGAAGAAAATATTCTCTCTGCACCTGCAGAAGAGGCTATTGCTGTCAAAAACTAATTTAGCACTTAAACTCTGGTTCCGGATGACTTCCATGTGTTCAGTGGTTTGACTTTCTTTAAAATTTGGCTGCAAAAATGTACAACTTAATTTTTTTCATTTAATTTAAATAATTTTAATATATTATAATATCTTTAGGCCTAAACATATGTTTCAAATTTAGTTTTACATAGATTTATTTAAAAACTGTATTTAATTTAAATAAAAAAATCTGATTTAGGTGTTACAAATCTGAATTATTTTATTTAAAATAAATGATTAATTTTTTGGGTCCACCCTGAGAAAAACTGAGCATCATTCAATTTGTTCTTCTGGAAGTGGCTTTGCATAATAGGATATATCTGATTCAGAGTTATTTGCCAAAGTGTCTTCCTGCCACTGGTTTGCAGTGGTTCTGCACTGACTGCCTACTTGTCTCGCCCTCCCAGATAATTTCACTATTGTGTGGAGTTGTGTATAAGGACAAATCTTAAAGGGCTTATTCATGCAACACTCCCATAAACAGGACCGGCTCCAGGGTTTTTGCCGCCCCAAGCGGCGGGGGTGGGGGGAAGCCGCGATCGCAATTGCGATCGGCGGCAGCTCCACCGCGCCGCTTTCTTCTTCAGTGGTAATTCGGTGGCAGGTGCTTCCCTCCAAGAGGGACCCGCCTCCGAATTGCTGCCGAACAGCCTGACGTGCCGCCCCTTCCACTTGGCTGCCCCAAGCATCTGCTTGCTGGGCTGGTGCCTGGAGCCAGCCCTGCCCATAAAGACTTCAAAATTTGGCCCATAATTTGTGAAACCCTTTGGGATGAAAAGCACTAATGTAATATATTATCAGCATTGTTATTCCATTACTGAGTTAGAATCTTTAAAAGGCTTTATAATTAAACTTTAGCATTAAAGGTTTGAAAGAAAGAAGAGAAAAACACTTTAAGGATAATTATAATTTTGATCTGTAGATGATTAGGGTTATTTTTCAGTATCTTAAAAACAGGAATAATGCATAAACATAAATATGAGACCTGGTCCTACACTTACTCATCTCAAGTAGTCTGATTCAAATATATGGGGCTACTTACATGACTAAGGACTACTCCTGAGTGTAATGTTGCAGGATCAAGCCATATATTAGTAATGGATGGACCTTCAAAAAATTTAAGTTCAGATGCAATCTAGATCAGCAGCCAACACTTATCTGTACAATCCATGCCTCTGAGGTTATAAACTGCAATTTGAGGCAATCTTCCCAGCACCTTTATTGTGGTCCTGGCCAGACATACCATATTAATAGCCTGTCTCATCGGATTACACCAATTTCCGTTCCTGATTTTTCTGAAAGCCAGAAGTGAGAAAACATATCCAACAATTCAGAGCCTTCAAACAGGTTCTATTCAACTTTGGTTCTAAAAATGGACAAAGATTCAGAGTAAGGAGTCAAGGGGTGTTCCTATTTTTTAAATGGTTTCATCGATTCCTAGGTTACATTCCCTGAAAATATACCACAATATTAATTAAGAAACAGCAAAGTCAAGTACTTTCCCCCCCTTTCTTTTAGACATAATGGACAGGACTCACCACTGCCTACCCCAGATCTACACCCATGTAACTCTATGTCCAAGGAGTTTGATGGGTATAAGACAGTGGTTTAATCTGGTCCTATATTTAATTATACTTTTTTAATAAAAATGGAGACCATCGGAGTGGCGGATAGAACTGGTGGAACCTGGAGCAAATATAAGGTTCAGTCTTATAATTTTATCAGTGTCAGTGGGGTTTTTTGCCTGCATAAAGATTATATGACCAGACCCACAATGTAAAGTCACTGCATTCAAGTACATTTGTTTCTCAAATATTTTAGTTTGAGTAGCTAATAATTGTATTGTTTCTTGGTTATCTAATTTTTTTTCTTCCTTTTTCTTCGAATGGACCAAATTATGCACTCAATTACCTCAGTGTAAGTGAGATTTATCTGCATAAAAGTCAATGGGCACTCAAGTGCCTTGCACCTAGTATACTCATTTTCACTTGTGTAAAACAGATGTAAATTGCTACCAATTTGATTTCAGTTTGCTTGGCTATAAAGATGAGGGACAGAAGAAAAATCAGACCCAATACTTGCCTTGATTTTAACAACATTTTCCTAGATTTCAAACATGAAAACTTTAGAGTGTTTAAAAAAAGCCCTAATTACTGATATCATTTTTACTCTGGTATTTATGTAATCAATTACTTTTTGGAATTCATAACCGTAGTACATGACATGTGTTCCCTTTAGTGACTCTGGGTTCTCTTGCTTTGTACAAATACTGCCTCTCAGGCCTTGAATCAAAAGCCCATTGACATCAATGGGAGAGTCTCCATTTACTTTGATGGGGTTTAGATTAAGCCCTTACTGGATATGTAAAACAGTATTTTGTACTGTGAACAATTCTGCTTACCTTTACTTACTAAGAAATTATCATATATAAATGCAAGCATACTCAGATGGTTTTCTGTGCTCTAACAGTTCTACAAAAAATATTGTGTTAATCCCTTACACCTAGCAAACTGTTGGTGTGAAAAAAAACCAACCACCCAGAATTTTATTAGTTCATAGGGTTCAGGAAGTTCAAAGATACATAAAATGATACAGAAGGCTCATGTCTGCATTACCAAAAGAATCACTGAAATGCTGTTTTGCAATGTTCTGTTTTTGTATGTAACTTTACTTGGCAACAGATGCAATATTTATAGTAAAGTCTATCACCGTTTATTAATGTTATACATTAGAGAATTTTGCTACTGTAAAAATGATATGCTAAAATATGTGGAAACATTTTGAAATAAAACATGAATAATGATCTTACAAATTATTAATTGAATTTCATTGTTTAAATAATAGAGCATGGTAAACTGTTGAATAAAGCAATGGAAATATATTGATTTCATCTAGTATATTGTGCTAATCATCTATAAAGCTTTAATAAAGCCTCAATAGAGTACTTTTCCAGTTTGTTAGAAAATTACAAAACTAAATTGCTGTTTTCCAGTAATTTTTATATAAATAGAGTAGTAGACAAGCAATAGAATGTGATGTACATGTGTCAGTGTCACCGATTATCAACTATCTGTGATAACTGGAATTTCTATTTGATGTGTTTCAGAAGATATGATGTGATGCACATATGATGTATCTTGCATTTTAAGTCTGTTATAGGAAAATACTTTTCCAAATACTGATAATAAGAGTTCCAGTACTGAAGTCACTAACAGTTTAAATTATGTTTTTTATTTTATTTTTCTTAAAATTCAGGGTATCATAATCTGCAAAGCATAATGTTTACAACCTAAACAGTAAATTATTAAAACTGGTAGCTTCAAAATGGCTGAATATATCTAGCCAAAATTTATTGCAGGATTTAACCATGGTAAAACTTTAGCAATGACTATATATAACAATATGTGGCACAAGGATCTTCAGTGGGGAGAACTGAACTTTGTTATAAGATGTGTATGTGACATGTTACCGGATGTCCTTTATGTAAGACTTTAAAGAATTCTATTTGAATGAGTTATATTTCTTATTATTTTTATAAGAAAAGTCAAGCATATAGAGTGGCTACCAGGTGTTTTCACTGGATAATAATGTGCAAGTCAAGCCATGCAAAATCTGCAAGGTTAACTTTTTGTTAGTGTTTATAAACTGAACCCTGCTTTGGGCTCGGCAATCAGTCAGTCTCGTCATGTTTGCTTGGGAGTTCAAGTTTGACCAACTGTAACCTCTAAGGGAGCATACCCTACCCCACTGGGAACAACCTACCTTTACTCAAACAGGGAGTGTTTTCAGGCAATTGTTCTTCTAAAAGGCTCTATTTTGCCACATGCCCACTGAGAAAATAACAGGGTTTGGCTGTTTGTGGAGGGAAGGAGGCTATGGAGGATAGAGGTCAGCTGAAGGAATATTGAGAAGGATGGTCAATTGGTTGAAGCAAAAATGACCAAATAGGATTCATGGGTTACCACAGCTGTGCAAATATCTTCTTCAGTTTAAACAGGCTTAGAATATGCTTCTTCTCTAGAAAATGACCATGTAAAATTGTCTTTGTGCCACATTTATTTTCTGTTAATGGTTTCAAGATCAAATCTGCCCAATTTATATACACAAAAATGTATGTGTGTGTGGGGGGGGGTTGTTTTCTAATTGCCAACCTTGCAAACTCCACCTCAGATCTGAAAGTTAGGCTGTGACACTCATATCACCAACAATAAAGACACTTTGCCTACATGGAGTCCCTTGCAGGATTGGAACCTTGGAGAACAATTTTGTTGATGAAGTGAGCGCCAGAATAGAATCCAGCTCATTTTCCCATGGCTATATTGGCTGTGAAATGCTGACAAGAGTAAATAATGGTAAAAACTTAGTAAAGTAAGCAGATCTAACACTCAAGAAGCTGGGTAAAACTTTCCTTTCATTTACTCCTGTGACTTCATAGGCTTCAAGGGAGCTACTCCAGATTTACACCAGTATAACTGATAATCAGACCCGGTGCTATTTTACTGTAGTCAATTTTCAGTTACATACAACCTCATGTAGGGTTCCATAAGAATTTTCACCACATTTTTAATTAATACAAATTTAAAAGATATTAAGAAAATAAAAATACTTTGTAAATTAACAATTTCCTTAAATTATGTTCAAACCAAAAGGTAAAGTGAAATTTGAGTTAAGGCCTGTAAAGTGCGGTGAGCCCCTGAATCTCAGCCTGGGGCGAGGTGCGGTATCCAAAGAAATGAACTGTAACCTCCCTTCTTGTGTACTGTACTCCCCCTTCATTAAATTTGGTGTATATTTCCTGATTTCATAACTATCATTCTTTAACCTGAAAGACAAGGTGTGTGAGGTAATAACTTTTACTGAGCAACTTCTGTTGGTGAGAAAGACAAGCTTTCGAGCAACACAGAACTCTTCTTCAGGTCATTTTCCTGTGACGCTGGGAGTTCTTTTCCCAGACCTGAAGAAGAGCTCTGTGGAGCTCAAAAGCTAGTCTCTCTCACCAACAGAAGTTGGTCCAATAAAAGATATTACCTCACCCACCTTGTCTCTCTAATATATTGGGACTGACACGGCTACAACTACACTGCATACAATTCTGTAACCTGACAGAACACAAATCTAATTGCAGCACATGGTATCTGCACTGTCACAGAATGATGCACGTTGGGATGTCTTTAGCAAACCAGGAAGTACCAAGATAATTTAACAGGGGGAGGATGAAATAACCTTATAACAGTTGATATTTTATTTCTGGGCTGAGACCCCCATACAGCCTAGCTGGTGTGGCAATCCAGGCTGCACCAAAGGTTCACAATGAAACACAAAAGCACAAAAAACTCAGTGTTTGAGGGTTTATTCATTCCAGACATGAAACTCAGACTGGATTTGCTGTAACATCCACCAAGGTATATGAACCTGTGAAGTGAATCAGTGTCTCACTTCAAGTGAATCAAGCCAATTTATGATTTTGTAACAAAATCATGTGCATTTCAAGATTTTATTTTGGTTTCAGTATAAAATGAAGTGAAACTCAGCAATTTTGATTGAGTTTTGGTTTGAGATTTAATAATCTTTTCAACCTGAAACTCCAACAGGACATAAACCCATGTAGATCAAAAGCCAAAGCAAATGGTCATGTGAGCCCCTGTGAAGTGAAACCACTCAGTTTTGCACAGGTTTACCATTCAGCACATATTTCTGAGCTTAACTCAATTTTCATTTTAGCTGTGCAGCTCACCTTTAACTCTCTATGGTAACTGAAGAACCCAATCTAATTCCAAAATAATCACACTGAAAAGGGGGTTCTGTTGTCATACAACTAACTTTCGTGCACATTTGCTTTTGACAAGCTCATTTCTGAGGGGGGAGGGAGATGGTCTCTTTTTGCCTCAATTTCATTCAATCCTATTTTTCGTCATGACACCCATTTATATTGGAAGACAACATCTGTTGATGAGCAATGTATTTACTTAAACATATACAAGTTACCCTCTACAAATTATCCAAATCTTAGATGGAAACAGGATTATAAATATAAATTATAATTATTTAATGAAATGATATGTTTTATCCTTTTGTATACATGACAGTGACTTTAAATAATCCATAAAAATAGAACATTAATATGGCAATTGTTTGTATGAGTTTTGGGCCTCCAAAAAGAACCTACATTTTTGAGGTAAAATTACCCCTTGTTTTTATTTTCATTCAGTGGAAAGAATAAAAATAGCTTAGGTTCAAAGTCATTGAACAGTCTTGAGTGCTGAACTACATTTCTCCCTGGGATGCTGAATGTTCCTTTAATGTATTTTTAAGTGTAATAATATTTAGAAAAGTTGATATATTTAAACTCTCCTAGGGATTAAAAATAAATCTTTTGTTTTGGTCCAGATTCCAAGTGTAGACAGTAGGTGCCAGTATAGAATGTCATTTCTTTTTGCACTTAGCTTTTTTTGACTAATTGTGGAAGCATGCACGTTTATAGCTGTTTCCACCACTAAGTCCATTGGCCTGCTGATCCCATTCTTGCAAGGTTGCCAGTCCTCAAATTTCTATTATGAAATACTAAAGATATTCTCCATTAAGATTTTCATGGGAGGATGGGAACAGACTGGAATTGCTAAGGGTGTTGCATACATGTCAACATTTGGTCACACAATTTTATTTTGATCTGTCTACAGAACATATAAATACTCTTGCTTTCCTTCAAAAATTAGTAACAGAGGAATACCCTCAATCATCTCTCTAAACCAAATCGTAACGTATTTTTAAATGCAAAAATTAATCCTCCTCCATGCAAGATTGACTATTGCACAGAAACATAATTGCAAAACAAGCACCTTTAGCTTGCTTGATAATATTTCAATGAACATTTTAAAGCCCCGATGAAGTACAATCTTAAGATTTTTTTTTTCTCAGTGTTTTATGCCAGTTTAATCAAGGCCCCCTAAACTTGTTCCCAATTACTATTGGTAATTTTATGTGGTTAACTGTGTTCTCATTTCAAGGATCTTCACAGATATTGATGTGTTGCTAATTAGGTTACTAAAAACTGTTCACCTAACCCACACACCTCCTGGGTGTGGTGCTCTGCCCCATCAAGACCACTTAGAGAGAGATGAATGAGTCTGCTCTACAGCCTTAGCCAAGGGCTCATGCAGTAGAGGCACTAGGCTCCAGAGGTCCCAGGTTCGACCCCGCCCGCTGATGACGATGTTACACTCACATCTCAGAATAGTATCAGTCCACTTGCCTTAGACCCAGAACCAGTGCTTCAGCCCTCCTGAGCTCCCAGTAGTTTATCAAAGAGAAGGTTAATGGATGACTTGATCACAATTTACAAGTACCTACATGGGGGACTGAAATTTGATACTAGCAGGCTCTTCAATCTAGTAGACAAAGGTATAACAAGCGCCAATGGCTGGAAGTAAAATTCAGACTAGAAAGAAGGTGCAAATTTTAACAGTGAGGTTATTTAACCATTGGAACAACTTACCAAGAGTTGGGATGGATTCTCCACCACAGGAAATTGTTATATCAAGATTGGATGTTTACAGTCACAGAATCAGACATGTAGGGCTTGAAAGGACCTTGTGACTGGGTATGGCTCACCACTGCGGCGCCTCCGGCTGGCTGTCCGGGGAATTAGCGCTGCGCCCTCTTCTGGTGGTACCTTGCCTGCTGTCACCTCTGTTCCTGGACCCACATCATTCCCAGGACCACAGCATCCTCTTCAGTTACACTACCCTCCGGCTGTGCCACACTCTATGTTACCCCCTTCTGGGGGACAGTATCCCAGCGGTTTGGCAGTTCACTGCTGGGCCGCTCCTTCAGTGGCTGGTGGGGGGGAGGACCAGGACCAGGCTCACACACTACTCCGGGCCCCGGCCCAGGCACCCTGCAAACAGCAGCTTCCTGCTGCCTCTTCTTTCTAGCTCACTGTCTCTATTCCCGAGACCACTTCCCCGCAGGCTCAGTTCCTTCTGCTCCTGCCTCTGGCTCCAGCTCCTTTGCCCTCTTCCCAGGGCCTCGAGCCTGTAAATCCTGGCAGCCTTCCAGGAGACCTCTAGGAAACCAGCCTTCTCCCTAGGGCTCCCTGCAGCAGACTCCCTTGCCCTGGTCTGCAGCTTCCTTTTATATGGGCCAGCTGGGCCCTGATTGGCTGGTCCAGCCACCTCCCTAATTGTCTGAAGCAGTCCACCCTAATTGGCTGTTTCTCTGCAGCCCCTCCTTTGGCTGCCTGCCACTCAGCCTCCCTAGGCTGGTTTTAACCCTCTCAGGGCCAGTGCAGGGCAGGCGCTCCGTCACAGACCTCAAGTGTTCATCTAGTCCATTTCCCTGCATTGAGGCAGGATTAAGTATACCTAGTTCATCCCTGACAGGTGTTTGTCTAACCTTTTCTTAAAAAACCTTCAGTGATGAGATTCCACATCCTCCTTAGGTAACTTGTTCCAGTGCTTAACTATCCTTGTAGTTAGAAATGGCCCTGATCTGACTGGCCTGTAGGTGCTCCTGCAATATAAATGTTTCATAATATTTAAACTGAAGACCTGTAGCAAAGGTTCTGGCATGGAGGAACATTATAGAGAGCATGCAGAAACAGGAATTATTAGTGTTCTAAAGGACATCCATTGATGAGTTCACTTTGGTTTCCATGACTAGTGGTTAGCCAGATTTTGTAATGCTAAGGTTGGTAGAGAGAAGAGTGTTCAGAATAGATTATGAAAAAAATTCCCTTAAAATATAAGTACTTTTGTATTTTGGACCTCACTGCAAGAATTCCTACAGAATAAC
Source organism: Emys orbicularis (assembly GCF_028017835.1). Taxonomy (NCBI): domain Eukaryota; kingdom Metazoa; phylum Chordata; order Testudines; family Emydidae; genus Emys; species Emys orbicularis. Next base: position 52,612,508 of record NC_088686.1, on the reverse strand, counting down.
AATTAAAAAAAACTATTTTAGGTTGAAAAAAGGAGCAAGAGAATGTAGGTAAAAATAGGAAAAACAATAACACTTCCAACTGCACTTCAAGAAATCAGGGGCTGATGGGAATGGCCCCTAGCTGTAGCAGCAGTGACTGGAAAGAGAGTGGGCTTTTAACCCTGCTTTTTCAGAACCTCCTTGAAGCTGAAAAGAAGCTATTATGCCAACTGTTCAGAGAACAAAATGGGTCCAGGAAGTTGTCAGGTTACAAACACCATAAAAAAGGAGAGGGATTTGGGCACATAATCCATCAGATAAAAGTTTGCTTGTTATTAAAAAAAATAATTTACAGTATTATCTATAGAAGAGCTGTGTGGTCACTTCTCAGGCTGAACTGTGCCAATCTTTCTGATTCCAGACCTCTTTTCATTGGACCTAGATGATGCAGTCTTTTTTCTATCCCAGTGCCCAGCCAACATTGGGGCCTGAATAAGAGCTCAACTGAAATTAATGCTCATTACACCAGGGATGCAAACAGAGGAGACGGCAGAAGATAGCATATTCCTCAATTTGTTAGCTAGGTTTGCAATGCAGTGGTGGTGTCATATTCTTGCCTACTCATGGATTGCAGGTGTAGTAGCAGCAATAGCCAATACATGTTCTTTCCATCTGCATATAGCTAGCTGCTTTAGGACCAATCCTCTGAGGTACCGACCACCCAACACTTAACCATGTCTTAGTTATCTTTGCATTTGTTGATTTTGTGCACTAAATATGGGGCTACCCTGCTGGAATACTTCAGAAATCCACCTATACAAAATGAAGCTGCCTGCTTACTTAATGGTGCTTCTTGTATAGAGCAGATAGTGCATTCACCACAGCCATTGCCTAAATGAGTAGCTGAGGGGCACCAGAATTCCCTCTATAACTCAGGATGGGTTGAGTTCTTTTGAATTGACATTGTGACAGTCATTTATGATAACTGTAGGTTTCCAAAAATTATTGTACATGCATTTAGCTACAGGCTTCAACAGATGAATTTTACATATCTGATAAATATTTGAAGTTGCTAAATTTATAAAAGAGCAAAATATATTATGACTTTTTCATTTTAATTAAAATAATTATTCACTAGAATCAAGATATTAAGAAAATACCAGTCTTATTATAATTGGAAGCATAAATCTTCTCAAATGTAATAAGGATGGAATGTATTTAGTAATGGATATAGAGCTGAGAAGAGGCTTTCTAGTTTTGTAAAATAATATTAATAGTCATTATCACTCAATAATAAATATGGACTATTTTAAATCTATTTTTGTGATTTTAGGGGGAAATGACCTATATCTTTCTCCCGAACAAATACATGAAGTACAGTGAAATAGATTATCAGCAAATATGTCCCATGCTGCACAGTCCATATCTCATAGGCATGTTTTAAATACTATAATAGGTGTCCACGCAGCTACATACAACACAAAATAGGATAGAATAACAGATGCTAATCTGTATATACGTGAAAGTTTTCCCAAACTATCACCCAATTCAGTAGACGACTCTTTTCTAACATGGCTGATTTCATAAATGTTATGAATTTCATCTCTGGTGTAAGCAAATGGAGGGATTAATTTGTCAATACAACTTTATGTGATGAACTGTCCTTTTTTAAACCAAGCTTCCTCTTAAAAAAAAATATCTGTGATGAGTACACCTGGACTAGAGTTTATTATTATTAATCATTAGTATTACTGTTGTGCCTAAGTGCCAGCCAAGAATGGGACTCATTGTACATAGTAGTAGATAGCCCCTGTCCAGAAGAACTTACAACTTAAATAGATAAGACAGACAGAGGGTGGGGAAAGGAGCAGAACACACAAGCAGAATGAATGTGATATGATGGCAGCAAATGCCATGTTAGTTCCCCAGTTTGTTTGTTTGTTTTGTGGGGGCTTAATTAGGAGGGGATCAGCTAAATGGAAAGACTAGAGAAGGGTAGGCAGGTGAGAGGCATAGGGCAAGGGAGAAGAGGATACGAGGGGCAGGAGTAGAGGGAAGCTGAGTTGAAGAAACTGTGAGGGAGAGAGAGGGGAAAACAGATGGAGCAAGCAGCCAATCAGAGATAAGTTCTGTCAAAACTGTAGAAAGTTCTCTCAATGTCCAGAGATCTAATGGTTCCTGCTTTGGCTGCTTCTGCTCCTACCAGCTGGAGTCTCTGCCTGGCTCCTCTTTGCAGTGTTCCTCCACATGGTGGGAGATGGAAAGGAGTTACCACCTGAGTCCTACTGCCTCCAGGGGAGGATTCCCTTACAACGTTCTGGTTCCAGGGCAGTGGGGTTGGTACAGTTTTTATAATGGGGGTGCTGAAAGACACTGAACAAAAAACTGTAAACCCTGTATATGATGGAAACCACTTCAAGCCAGGGGGTGCTGCCACAGCCCCAACATCCCTAGTTCAAGCACCCCTGTTCCAGGGGGACACTCAGAGGAGGGGTGGCCATAGCTGGGCCCCATTTTACCCACTCTTCTCCAGTGCAGCAGTCCCTACTTTGGTGGCTTTTGTCCCTAGTGGCTGGAGTTTCTGATACTATTCCTCTGTAGGTCTATTCTCTAGTAACATTCTTTACTGAGCAGGGTGGACAAAAATTGTCTTGGGTTTAGTCAATGTTATTGACAAGGCTCAGCAAGATAATGGAGGGTGCTGCTTTAAATTAAAAAGGCCCATCATTCATCAAGTACTTTTGAGTGTTAGCAGCAACAGGTTTTCCTATCTATTTATTTATACTTCTCATTGATAATGCAGGAGGAGAACTGAGGCTAGGTCTACACTACAGCGGGGGTCCGACCTAAGATACGCAACTTCAGCTACGTGAATACCGTAGCTGAAGTTGCGTATTTTAGGTCTGCTTAGCTAGCGGTGAGGACGCGGGAAAGTCGACCGCTGCCGCGCTGCCGCCGACTCCGCTGCCGCCTCCTGCCGAGGTGGATTTCCGGAGTCGACGGCAGAGCGATCAGGGATCGATTTTACCGCGTCTTCACTAGACGCGGTAAGCCGATCCCTGATAAACCGATTGCTACCCGCCGGATCGGCGGGTAGTGAAGACAAATCCTAAGTCTGCAGAGTAGCATTATTTAATGCATGCAAGGGCTAGAGCAGTAGAGGACTCCTCTCCTGCTCCATGAGTTACACTAGGACATTATTTAGGAGATGGAAATCATTGTAATATAATGTAATCCACCAGATTTAGAAATCTGTCCACTGGGGCAAGCATTAGTAATATTAGGGTACGTTTGTACATGATGGTGTTGGGGAAATATTATATTTAGTATTTGGAAGTTACCCTTTATTTTGTTGTTAATAAAGCTATGGTAGCATCTCCAGTGTGGTTTAGCTAGTTCATAATTGCCTCTAGAAATAAATGACAAAGACAGGGGGTCAAATTCTTCAGTACCTTGCCCTTTACATGGTCTTTTACAAAGCAGTGGAGTATCAGACCTATTTTTTTTATCTTGAAAGGAATTGAAATCATGTTGCTTTCCAATTTCTCACAATTTTTAGCACATACAAGTATAAACTGTCTATACAGGACAGAAAGTGGCTAAATCCCTGCATTCAAGTCAATATTACACAAATTCCCTCTAGAAAAAGTTTCCAGGATTGCGTAGTTAGTGTGTGAGCTCAGATAAAATTGCGCTGCACTTGCCTAGTGCTTTTCATTCATAGATCCCAAAGTACTTATGAATTTACAAGTGGGGATACTGAGGCACAAAGAGGTTAAGTGACTTGTCCAAGGTCATATAACAAATTGGGAATAGAACACAAATTGCCTGACTCTCCCCCTCTAGATCTCATCTTCAATACATGACACAGGAACTGCAGATAGTCATGTGATGACCCAACTGTATGTTATGCTTAATTTGTCAAATGCAATGACTGATTTAAGAACACCAGTCAGGCAGGATTTGGCACAAGTTTGTTCATTTGCAATTTACTGGGACACAATGCTGAAAAGAGAAATCATATAGTCTGGGAATTTTTCTCTGTTACTGTAATCCTGGAAGAACTGACTGGAAAATCATCATCTCTCACGCAAAACAAATGTCAAGACACTCCATGCCATCCACACAAATGCATGTAGGAATTGGGCGCCCTGAATGACAAATTGTTATTATCCAGTTCCATTTTAGGACTGCTGTTTGATATGGAATGGGTCTTAAGAAAATTGTTTCATTCTATCACTAATAAAAGAATAAAACTCTAATATTATGGCAGCTGGAAAGAAAGTCCAATAACATACTGTCTTGGAGTCTTGAAATTCTACCTTCCTTGCAGGAAATAAGTACCCTTTTAACAGTAACTTGATATTAATCAGTGGTATTTATGCTATAGAGCAGGAAATAGCTTAGAAGGCAGGTGAAATGATAAGATTCCAGGACAGAAGGCTAATAAACCCCAAATTCTGTATAATGTAGCTGATAAACTCACATCACCATTTTGTATAACTCTGTTGGTAGGATGTTGTCTTGTGCATGGAAAAAAACTGAATAATACAGTTTTAAACTAATTATAAGCCCCACTCACTACTTCCCTCTAAAATAATTTTAATGTAATCAAATGCAATTAAAAATAATATATCTATTAAAATAGCAAATTAAATAAAAATGTAGTACATCAAGAAGGGGCTTATACTATACATTTATACTATACATTAAATTGTATTTTGATCTGCATCATCAGGAAAGTCTCATCTGTGAGATGAACGTATCCTTTACAATAATAAATATATCATTTTTGGGAGACTCTGGGGGAAGATAAGAGATGGAATCAGTATTTAATTTATTTTTTCATCTGGCCTATTTGCATAAGTTCAAGAATATACGAAAAAGGCATCTTAAAGGTACACATCCAGCTGTTTTTATCAAAAATTTATAGTGAAAAATATTTTTAAACAAATTACTAAAAAAGAAAGTTACACTATCTGATTTTGTGAAAAGTTTTTTTGGTATGGATAGTTTGGCTTTCTTTTGACAATTTCTCACTTAAATGTTGTGAACTCAGAAAGTGCCAGACTAAGATTCTTTATGTACTGTTACACGTCATAAGACAATATTATTTTTACCAAGTCAAAGATGTTTGCACCTTTTGGGGCACGTCTATCATCAAAACTCAATTAAATAGAGCCTTTCTATCTTCAACTAAAACAAACTGTTTACTTACATTTGCTCTGTGTTTACTTCACAAGAGGTAGAAAACCCAAATATAACAGTAACATAGGTGTCTTGGGATATAGCACGGGTCAAAAAATTTAACCCAAGGACGAAGGCCTAGTCTTTTGGTTGCAACAGGAGACTTTCTTTTTCCTTTGCCAAGTAAATGGCAGCATTATAATGGTATTCATACGTCACGTGGTGTCCTTACAATTCCTCTATTCAACCTGAAAGGGATATATTCCCTTTGTTGCAAAGTATTAAATTTGTCCCTTGAGATTAGTGTGTAGGCAGTTTGAAGGATGAAACAGGATTAGATAAGGTTTCTTACTGAGAAAGAGTTCTGAAATTGTGCTGCAGAATACCCTCCCATGTTACATGTGCTGAAAAAACATCCTTTGTTTTAACACTTCAAATCACAAGTCAAATTTATCAAATTATTAGTTGACAAAATGTTTCTTTGTGGAGTTTTGTGAAAGACAGACAAGTTACAAATAGAGGGGGAAATGACATTTGTTTTCATTGTGTTTGAAATTTTAAGTCTGAAATTCCTCTATGCCATATAATTTTAAATATGTTTTAACCAAGTGAAACAAAAATAATTGTATTTATCTTCTAAAAAATTCAGAATATTTCTGCCTTTTTTGTTGTGATTCTGAGAAGAAAAATATTATAACCACTTGTGAACTCAGCCAAGCATTTAAGTCTAAAAAGTATCAAAAATCCACGTCAAGGTAGAGTCCTAGAAAATGTCAGTAGTTCAACTGTGCTCCACTCACTTGCATATAATTAATAGTGTTGTACACCACACAAAGACTTGAATGAATTTGATGTTCAGGTTTTCAGTGAACACACTTTGAGGTCTTCTATTTTTCTTCTTTGGAAAAAAAGGCACTATTCCATTTCCTCCTCTGTTTTGCTTACTTTTGAGGATGCAAACCTTTACTAATTAGTTTCTAGAGGATAATTAGCCAGATATATATTATAAAATAAGGGCAGCCTTTTTTCTTTTCTTTTTTTTTTTTTAAGCTGATAGGTTCACAGACAAGGGCAGTCCTGTCCTACATTTTTGTTATCCTCCTCTGTGGACTTTGACCCCATCCTTCCTCAAATCCCTGTGTTTGGTTATCTTCCCTGCTGAGAAAGGCTAGATGGAATTCCCTTCAATATCTATCAACAGCGGTCCTTGACTGGTCACAGAAGCAAACTGGAGAGTGACGTAAGAGACTCCCACCTCAGGGGCTGAGTGTGCTGCCTTCATAGAACTAGCAGCCTTTGCTAGCTGTTTGAGTGATTAGGCCTCAAATCAAACGGAGGTGTGTCAGAGATAGCATAGAACCCCAACTCCTCATTTTTTCTATCCATACAGCTCATCATGTTCACCACCATTAAATTGACTCAGTCTACCTTTTTCTTGGCAGGGAGGCAGGCTATGCAGCCATTCCCAAGATTATAAGTGCCACTCCATAACTCACCAAAAGAGAGGGCTGTAAGAATTGATAGTGATTCCTAGTCTCTCTTTTCCAAAACATGCCCAATCATATACTAAACCATGGGTTGGGGTACAGCACTCCTAGACTTGGATGCCTGACATAAGAGAACAATATGCTATAGTTACACTACTATAACTGCACAGGAGATGCAAATTTCCACAGACTCTTGATATACCTTGACATTGTAATAAAATCATTTAATCTGTTTTTCCTCCCATTTTCTTTTTTTAAAATTGAAGATAATACAAAAATATCCATACGACTGATATAAAAGATCAAACAATATCACCTGCAATTAAAATTTTTGTCCCTGCACTGCACTTCAGCCAACTCCAAGCATGGTGTTAAAATACATTCTTTACAATATGTACCAAATAAAAGTTAAACTATAAATATTAATGAAGACTGGAGAAAGAAAGAAAAAGATGTGCTATTACTCAGTGTTCCATGCATTCAACAAAATCAGCATACTTTAAAATGGGTTTGGTGACTTGCCCCCTTTTTCTTAATATTAGACACAGCAAAATGTGATTGCTTCCCACACAAGGCTACTGGATGATGAAAATGTACATCATTAACCAAGTTAAATGGCACTAGGTTTGCAATTTTCAAGGCACAGATAAAAATGGTATGCTGGTATAATTCATGAACCATTATAACAGATATATTACCTTAATGTAATGCTCTGAAATGACTATCTTCATTTTCTATAGTTGGAAGAAAGCTCACTTTAAAAAAAAAAAGAGGGGGTGGGAAGGAAATCCAGAGTCACCTAACAATGTTTTCAGGCATAAAACTCAGTAACTTTACCTTTTTGTGTGTGATCATCACTGCTACATCATGCCATTCTACAGAACACCTTGCCATGCACAACAGCCATATGACCACACACTGAAGAAGAAAGATATAGGATTGTGGGAACCCACCCTGTATATTTCAGCATTTTAAGCTTTGCATATTGAAATCAGATCTAGACCCTGATTCCTGCATTTGGATCCAGACCTTCAAGCCCATTGGGAGCCCCATGAACTTCTGTGGGATTACACTTGAATGCACAGGACTGCCCATGCAGATCCTATTGCAATATTGGTCCTAGAGTATTTACAGAAATACGTATTTCCCATGAGACTGTTAGCCCCAAAGATATACAAATTCTGTGAAAATTGAGACTGTCCCAGCAATTGTGGGACAACAATATGCAACTTTCCTGTCCAAACTAGAGTTTAATTAAATCTGATAATCCCTAAGAGGAGCAGGAGTTGAACAGGAGTGTTGTCTGCCCCTCAATAGCATTAACACTTGCTTGGGGGCCAGCAACTCCCACAAATCAATAGACCCACCACCACCATCCCTCTGAGCAGCCATGGTGACCCACAGCAATATCAGCTAGTCACCCTTCCCAGCTTTCAAGGAAAAGGTAGAGAATGGTATGTAGATAGAAAAATGCTCCCAAATGCCCTCTTCTTTCTGTAGCAAGCCCCAGCTGAGAAGGAGTAGTTGATATTCATGCTATAATGTCTGTGCTACTGTCATACAGTGTGGTATGTGAACAAAATAATAAAAGATGATCTGTCAAAAAGCTGCACACTTAAGTTGGTAATTATTTTGAATGACATAGTATCACTCTCTAAAATAAATTTAAATACCGGTGAAGTGTAAATACAACAGTATTACTTAGCTAAGATTAACAACAATAACGCACATTCTAGTCAATACTTTTCGTAACATTCAACTATTGTCTACAAAAAAAGTACAAAGCGTGGGGGTTTGGGGGTTTTTTTTGGTTTTCTTTTTTTTTTTTTTTTTTTAATTAAACATACGCTGGGTTACAGTTTAATTTAAACATATGATACCCCATATTATTCCATCATCTTACATGGGAAGTTATATTTATACATCTAGGCATTTCATTTCTTGTATTAGAGGACACAATGAAGGTAAAGATATTCCTATATTTTCAAGTTCTCTTTTGATTGGTAAGGGACAGTGGAGGCCCATCTGTTTTGCAGCAAAGAAAGCCCCAAACCATCTGTGTAGAACCACATGCCAGCTTAAACACAGAGATATGCACAGTTTTTTGTTATGAAAAATTTTGCAGTATTTTTTTCCTGTATTAGTGTGAATAAATTAGCAACAACTAAATTAAAGAAATCTTCAGAGAACATATTAACTTTCTGGTGCATGCTGGAAAATGTATCCATTTAGAAATCATGAAACATTCATTGGACAGATACGTCCATCTGACTATTTTCTGTTCTTAATACAGAGAATCATTTATCTGTAAAATAAAGCATCTTTCTTTAGTTTGGTAATAGAAGTTAATTTATACCTAGTTAATTCTTTGAGGAACCCTATAGCTTTCAAACAGCACATAATTACAGCTACAGTTAGATATTGGCATAATAATAGCATTTAAAAGTTGGGTCCATATGTTCCCCTCCCATCTACAAAGCCAAGGGAGAGGGAAACTTACCCAAAATCTCTGTAGCTTTGGCTGACCTGCAGGTCTGCTCCATCTTCCTCTTTAATAGATACAAAGAGAAGAATTGTGAAGGGAGATCAGCCCCCAAAACCTGCATTGGATCAAGATAAACCGAAATACACAAATTTCCTCTGCTTGTATGAGAACATACTCTTTGTCACCCTGTGGCAGCATTGTGGGCTTAGTTGTTGTGCTGCCATTGACTACAGAATTGTCATCATTGTTCTAAGTCTCCCCTTAAGGGGTCTAGAGCACATGGCTTGATCAACCCTAACTTGTGTAAGAATTTCCACATTCACAAGCTTTGGAAGTGAGCATAGGATGTGTACAGTAGTCATTTCTAAATCTTCACTAGCAGGCCGTGCTCTCCTTTCCCTGTAAATAGAAAAGACAAGCTAGAAGTGGCTGCACAGAGGCTACTAAGGAAGTCACCTTTCCCTCTCAGTACCACTACTCCTTTTCTTTAGGTTTGCTGCTGTTGTTGTCTCTTCCATACTGCATAGAAGAGTGGAATCACATGGACCTTAGGGACAATATGCATTTGCAACAAACCATGTCCAGTTAGCAGCAGAGAGAGAACTCAGGACCTTCAGCAACAAAAGCATCCATCGCTACAACTTGACCTAAAGGAGTAATTCCATTAGCTATAAATATCAAGCTGCCATCTTTTCTGGGGCCGGCCACTAGGAAGAGACATCACACACACACACACACACACACACTCTAAGCCAGTATTATTATATAATAGCCTATATTTATAGTATATATCGTTGTAGTGCTCTTTTGACATTGTAGGTTAAATGATGTCATCTTGGTTGTTTTCTGCTTTTCTGAACCAACTCTTTTGCAACTAAATTTATATTCCCATAGGGATAGAATGAAAAATTTCATATTGTTTTCCTTATTAACCCCACTCCACCTTCTTTATCAATGTATTTTGGCAATGTGTAGGCTGAGAAAAAGGTACAAGGGTTAATGCTTTCCAGAATTATGGCAATCTTTGGGGAATTTTTAATGCTTTATTCATAATGCTTGCTCAATGCTTAGATACTACGGTGCTTGATGTTTTGCAGCAAAGAAAGCCCCAAACCTAAAGGTATCTAAATTAGAGCATGATCCTGAAAAGACTTGCTACCAGGCATAGCTCATTCCACCATGCATAATCCCACTGACTTCTGGTTTGTACCTATTTATGGACCCAATTCTGCAAACATTTGCTACTAGGCATTGATTTCAATGGGATTTCTCATGGTAGAAAGCATTATGGGGCTTATTCACCATTGCTCTGTATCTTATGCAGTCATTTACACCAGTGAAAAGTGAGTGTAATGTGAGTGCAAAATGTTACCATTCTAATTCAGTAGCATCTCACACCCTATTTCTACTGGTGAGAGTGACCACACATGCTGCAGGGCAATAATAAATTAATCGGCCCTTATATCCAATAGCATGTATTTGCAGAGTCGGGCTCACAGATAGATACAAAACATGATTGAGTGCTATGACTAGTAACTCTTGCTACTTCACTACACAGGACTTCAGAGTAGATTAAAAGACTAGAAAACGTAACTCTGAGTTTAGTTATACTCATGAAAAATTGTAAACAAAATCAATTTCAAGTTGTTAGTCTAAACTGAATTGATTTAAGAAAAGTAATTTCCTAAATCTGAGAGCTACAGTTTTGTATAGTTGCTCCTCGTCTGACACTTTTTGTTACACTAAGCATGCTAACTTTGTGATCCTATAATTATTCTTACATTCATTATTTTTAAAATGTGTAGTTTTTTTCCTCTTGATAAATAAAGAATGACCTGTTCTGAACTACAACAGAGTTTTGAAAGGAGAAACTATTCACACATGAAGGAGTTTGGTAAAGCTGTGATTTTCTGCTCGACTTGAAATCAGTTTATGATTCAGTTTTAAGAAGGTTAATCAATCTGAACTAAAATGGAAAGAGATATGCATAAAATATATAGAAAGACATCATTATTTTGCAGAATAATATGTTTACATGCATACAAAGTGGTGACACAATTTTATTTTGTTCCCATTATGAGAGATCTAATAGGTATATTGCACAGCATTTCAAGTTATCAACCTATAAACCATTAGTTTTTTTAAGGAGAGACTAGTTTGCAGTATGGCAACCCATAGCACATGAAAATTTCACACAGGTAAGGAATTAATCCCTTTCACCACAATATTGTTTATTAAATAATCATAGAAATAATATATTTTTAAAAATCAACAGTAAGTCATGATTGCTACATTGTATATGTAACAATCAGACCAGATTAAAAGTTTTCTTTTCATTTTTTTTTTTTTTTTTTAAATTTAAAGGACACTTTTCAGCTTTTCATTTCCACATGGGGTAAGATCTCCTGTTCAAAGAGAATATAATTAGTTTCTTTTTTCAAAGAACCATACCCTTGTTTTTCCCCAGGTAATCAGAGTCATAGCTTCTTCAGTTTTTTATATTAATTTTTTTCATTAAAAACTTTATGAAACACAAAACTCTGAGACATTTACCTGTATAAGTCAAGACTATATCCACATATTATAATGTATGTGCTTGTTAAAATCTTCCAGTCATTCTAGACTTAGAGAAATAGTGTCCAAATGTACCATATTTAGCTTCTATCTCAAATTCTCCCGAGCTGTCAATTTAGGTGTTAAAGAGACCATTTGTAAAGCTTGGCTGGGAATTGCCATTATTGACTGGAATGTGTGTTTATCATTACATTCAATGATGAAAGTGGAACATGTAGCATATGAATAAATGTCAGCAGATGTTTCTTTTAAATGGCCTGATTTCAACCTCCTGTTGTTTGTCTTGAATACAAATATTAAAAAAGGGAAAAAAGACAGAATTTTTATGACATAAGTGCAAGGGTAGTTATACTAAAAAAAAACCAACAGAAATAATTATTAGAGTCAGAACAGAGTGAGAAAAGTAGAATTAGTTTGGTGCTGGTAAGCTACTGTTTGGTTTGGTTTGGAAAAAACTGCAGTTCAGTGTGGGCTAAGCCCTCCTGACCTTACTCTGGAGAATTGAGTAAGATCTGAAGAATTTGTTCCCATGAGAATATTTCCTGAAGTTCTAGGATTACACAATTTTTAAAGTTTTATTATTATTTTATTTAAAAAAAACCCCAAACACATAAAAGTATCCCAAAGAAATAGGTAGCTTCCACAAGATAATAGATCCTACTTGAATTATTCTCATTCATGGGACAGAATATTCTCTTTAAAAATTGTAATGACCTCGGAAGCCATTGAAGGATGCTCAGTAGCTCAAACAGCAAATGCTCACCCCTGTCAATTATAGCATGAATGCATAACTTCCCTGCAATGAATGGAGATCTTAACAGGGATTTGGCAAAGGCTTTTTCCCCCCTTCTTCTTTCTACTCCATACTTTTCTTGTGAGCACAATGGAATAAGGTTAACATAAGAAAAAGTACACAATTGTTGGCTATCAAAGAGCCAGATTCTGCCATCCTAACTCACCTGGAAGACTCCCATTGAGCTCAATGGGCCTACTCTGAGTAAAGTACTACTCAGTGTGAGCAAGGGAGGCAGAATCTGGCAAAAACAAGGATGCAGTAGTATAAATTCAGCAGTATTCCAACTAAGTCAATGTAGTGAACAGAGACAAAATTAAATTAGTCCTGTGTTTATTGGAACGTATTACGTTTTGTATGTTTCCAAATGACAACATGCTCTCGGCCTGATTTTCAGAAGTGTTGAGCATCCACAGCTCTAATGGACTTCAACAGGAGGTACAGGTAATTTGTGCTTCTGAAAAATCAGGCTATGTGTTCAGTAAACACGGTAACTTTCAGTGAGTATAGTAAATATTTGGGTGTTATCAGATGTCTATTTATTAGAGCTACATTTTAGACAGGGTAAGACTCCTGTTGACTGCAGAGGGCTTTGGATCAGGCCCTAGGAAGAGAAAGTATTTCATACCTTGGAAAATAACAAACTGATTCTGTTGTACATTTTTAATGTGACTACTCCAAAATGTCTAATATGTTTTCAGAAATATTTATTTTGTAATTACACGACAGGAAAATAGCCCCAATTTCCACTTTACATAAATACGCTTCGTGTTACTAGAGGTCATGCAGCTTACTGGAAGTCATGCTTCCAGCCAGAGATCAGCCATAAATGCAAAGGACTGGTTAAGGATTGTCATTTATACAGTGACTTAGGTGTCCATAGTGTGCCTAATTCACCTTCTGCACTGGTTATATGCTTATTAGTGCAAATAAGAGAAGAAAAAGACTCATAGGGCTTACTAGGGTGGTGGACCATATAGGTAGATAGCTATAACTGTTATAATCATGCCTATGGTACACACCCTAAGGAGTTTATAATCAAGGGTTTGGGTCTAAATGTCCCCAAAGTTTAGGAGTGTTTATAACTAGGGTTTCGGTTTGGACAGTAATAGAGATTCTAGCCAGCTGCCAAGTTAGGGGCAGTGGAGGAATCAAAGTACATTTGTCCATTTCCTCCTTCTTTATTAGAAGTTTAATCATTTAAAAAGTATGTAAGATTGTGCTTAGGCAAACGGAGAGTGCATTTCACAGGAAAAAGGCACTGACTGTGACACTAATCTGTTGGCCCTGTATCTTTCTGGAAAAAAAAAAGTTGACTACTGTAGCAACATAAACAGGTAAGAGATTATTTTGGGCTCACTTTTGCAAGTGAATTGTCCCATTTCTATTTTATTCTATCTTATTCTTTAATAGAATTAATTAGTTAAAGACACAGGTGATGTTTTTTCACCCAAAACTTACTTTGGGGAAATTTATTTTTGTGGCTAAAGCCCTGGAGTGGGAGCCAGGAGAGCTCAGGCTTGATTCACCCCTGGAAACTGAATCCTCCTACCTGTGCCAGTGGAGTTGGCTGCATTCCAGGAGTATTGAGCTCAAGGGAGGGCATGCAGTATTTGCAGCAATCCCCCTGACCACAGGTTCTATTAAGGCAGGGCAGGTTTAATTTGCAGCTGGATCTCCATATGAAACTCACTAGTAGAGGCTGACTTGGTGATGCCACAGTCTCTGGTTGCCCAAATCTTAAAACGGAAGGTGTGACAGGAACTCAGAAGACTTGGCGATAAATACCTGGATGGCTGGATAGACAGATATAAGTGAAAATAGTATTATGCATTATGAACATTACAACAGTGAAGCCTCATAGCGGCTATGTGGCAGGCAAGCGTGGTTATCCCCATTAGACAAAGAAGTTCTGGGGAGACTGAGGCACAACATAGTGAATGAGTTGCCCAAGTCCATGCAGTGAGTGAATGGCAGAGCTAGAACTGAAACTCAGTTCTCTTGATCCTGAATCCTGTGATTCAATGATAGATCATTCCCCTAATCTCAAAGATGACATGCTAAGAATATCATATTTATTCTTATACTTTATTATGTTATTCTTGTACTTTATCCACTACAGCATTTTGGGTCATTTCAGGTGTTTTCAAACTATTTATAATGGTGTCTGCTCTGAGGCCCTGATTCAGCAAAGTACTTGAGCATGTGCTTAACTTTGTTTGCATGAAGTACATTGAAGTCAATGGGACAACATATATGCTTACGGTTTTTCTGTACAGGGACAGAATTAGGGACTTGCAATGTTTTGATGCCTAAATTAGAAAAGACATATAACTGAGACAATAATCTGTGCCTTGGGGTGTCCTAAAATAAGGCGAGTCTAACACAATTAGAAAATCATCAGAGGAGAGTATATGGATTTGGGTGCTCACTGCAGGCATATGTAAAATATTTCTCTCTCCAAAATTCAATATAGATTTTTTTTCAATTCCCTCCACCCTCACCCCTGGAGGCCTATAAGTATTATTCAGACTCAACACTTGGAAAACTAAGAGCAGGCTATATTTTCCTCATCTACTTAGATCTTAACACACTCCCTCTTGAATTGCTCTGTATCCTGTAAACAAACTTCAACCTTTCAGCACTAGGCACACCTCACATATTCCTTCACTTCAGCATGCAACTCTTACCTCCTTCAACCAACCAACCCAAAACCAAACAACTCCCCTCCCACACACATACTCCCAGTTTTAGTATGCAGTGTTGTTGTAGCCGTGTTGATTGCAGGATATTAGAACGACAAGGTAAGTGAGATAATATCTTTTGTTGGACCATCTTCTGCTGGTGAGAGAGACAAGCTTTCAAGCCACACAGGGCTCTTCTTCAGACCTGAAGAAAAGTTCTGTGTAAACTCAAAAGCTCACCAACAGAAGTTGGTCCAATAAAAGATATTACCTCACTTACCTTGGATCTCTAACACTGTTCTAGGTAAAGGCCATTTTAAAATCAAATACATTCCTCTTTGTTTTCCCTTTCTTATGAGGTATTCCATTTCCTGGTTTGACACTCGACAAAAAACAAACATCCCGTCATACACATTTCCAAAATTGTAGTATTTCAGGTTAATCTATATGATTCAGAGGAATTTGATGTGTTCATTGTGTTTCTGTATATGTTGGATGTGTCAAGGAGTGTCTTGTGGAGTTGCAGAGTGCCTTTTACAGTATATGAAATAAGATTGTGTTAACTGGAGATTTTCTTGTGTTGCAGTGATTGCACTGGGTAGTTTTTGCACTTAAATAGTCTTAGCTGTAAGCCAACAAAGTTTTGGATGGTGGGCTGAATATTAATTAAACAGCTTGTTATTTGGCGTGGCTCCAGGAAATTTCCTTCCTCTTTTACCCTGTCTCTGCCATTTAAAAGGGCACTATCAGTGGAATGTTACGTCCTATTAAATCTGCTTCTCTTTCCAGTTCTTCTTGAAAAACCACTGCTAGAGATAACTAAGCATCCCATCTCTCAGATTTCTAGTCTATTAAAAATTTAGACTCACCCCACTGTACATACTGTACATTGCAAAAGTAATTGCTACAGTATGTAAACTCTGAGCAACTCCATCCATCATAATAGCTTAAAATGTATTAGTTTTTCTTCCTCTTCTTCCACAACATCCTGCATCTCAGCCTTGCCCACAGATAATCTTGCATATAGACCAATTCCTTCTCCTCTGAATATGTGAAAATGACTTTTTTAATGGCAACCCATCTGGTTCTCTATGTGTGACTTTTTATAATAAAATAATAACAATGTTTAATATTATTTTCCTTGTTCTTGGTTCCAGCCCTTAACTATGATAGGGCAGGGATATGTAAGTGTGGAAATTCTAGAGCTGACGAAAAAAGAATAAAAGCAGGAGGATTCTCCTTCCTCCTCTTTCTTCACAGACAATAATGCTTCCTGTTGCAGCTGTTAGGTGAGTGATTCTCCCACTGAATCTTCTAGATTGTCATGAGTGTGGTGGAAGTTTCAGGGAGTAAGACTCTTCCTTTGGTAATACAGACTGGCTAGGCAGCACTGCAGCATTAACTTTAACTTCCTGAAAATGTCCTGAAAAATCCCAGTTTTTAGTACAAATGTAAAGAAGTTGCATTATATGAAAACCATTGGTCTTTGAGAAGCTGCATGAACAAGGGATCAAATTCTGGTGCACAGAAAGCAACTAAAATGGACAGTAGGACTAAGGGAACAGAGAAAACAGTAACAGGGTCAGAACATTCATTCAGCCCCTCCATGTTGGGCTCAACTGCAGTGAAGCGGCCTCCATTATTCTTTGTGTACTCTAATATGTGCAGTTAAGTGCCTATGAAGGATAAAGGTATTCAATATTACTGAACCAATTTGCCCATGTTCACAAATGCAATAAATTTATCTCCCACTGTAATAATAGTGCAACAATCATATTTTTAACTGAATGCATGAATATCTTGCACATGGGGCATCTCAAAGGGTCACATTCTGATTTACTCTATCCTTATGCAGGCAAAGCTCCCACTGACTCCATTGAGAATTTTGCTCCAGTAAGGATTTAAGGCCTTACCCTTAAGTCATTTGATGACTAGACTGTGCTTTTTCTTCCCCTTACTGTTCTTAATCTTTTCAGAGATTTCCCCACTTGTGTTCGAGTTTTCTTGTCTCTCTTGCAAGATATCTGACACATTGCAAGATCCTGTTGCACACTTAGGCATCTATTCTTCTTTTAACATGCATGCATAGCTCCCCTTGATGCTAAGGGGAGTTATGCATGCATACTGAAGAGAGAATAGACACCTTAATCTTGCTTGGCAGGATTTCCCTTTTAAGCTTTGGTCCCAAGCAGGCATTTGTAGTGTTTGGTGACCTTTTGCACCAGGCCAATCAGTCCATTGTGGACTAAAGTAAAACTTCCTTTTCTTGGCATGCAGCAAGGTGGAGTTTGATCCTCAAGTCTTTGAAGTGTAGCATCTGAAGCCTATAACATAAAAGCTAGTTGAGCAGCAGTAACATCGGCAGCAGAGCTTGGTACAACGGCTTTGTTCAATGCAGCAGTTTCAGCTATGTCAAAAAGTTCTGTACTTTTGGAAATTCTACTTGAGGAAAAAGTTAATGGATTAGTCTGCATATAAATTCTAAGCAAGGAAATGTATTTTCATTTTGCACAATACACTTAATGGGCCTGCTTCTCCATATGCTGAAGTCAGTTGCAAAACACCAATGACTTCAATGGGAGCAGGAGAAGGCCCATTGTCCCGCTTATGTCAGTATCTGATTTCTGTATCTCAACTTTCATGGGAACAACACAACAGTGTGGAAAAACACAACCTGACTGCACAGACAATTTTTTTAATGAATTTAACTCCTCAGGAGCATTTATTGGGTAGGGATTTGTGTGCTTAAATGCTATTAATGTTAATGGAATTTGCCTATGCACTAGTTGGAGAATAGACTTCTTAATGCTTTGCATGGAAAAAAGGAATCCTGACTATCTATTCCCTTTGCACTACATTAAAGTCCTGCAAACTATAGTTTCTCAAATTCAAAAAAAAAAAAAAAAAAAAAAAGCTTAAGTCTGCCTTATTTTTTAAAAGACAATGTCAGTTTGCTAGATTAACCAAACTAGAAAAATGCTTTCCAATATTAATGACCATTATAAATGTTATAACCGGAGAGAGAACAGGAAAAGAGTAATTTGCATCACAACTCTGCCCAAAAGGTGCTAATGATGCTCAGGTTTGTTTGTGCTGCAGTTCAACTAATGGCATTTTATCTAACACAGTCAGAGATATATAGCTGTGCTATCATTAAAAAACAAAAAACAAAAACCTAGAGCAAAGTATAAATTCTTTGCAGTATCTTCTTTTAAAACAGATGATGGCTCATTACCACCTTTAAAAATAAAAGTGCTCCATTAGCCACAGCGAGGGTCAAGCATGCTGAAAAAATGTAGGGCTAAATAAAGAGCTTTCTACCCAGTTCAATACAGATTTAGTTTGTGTACAAAATCTTTCAACATCTATTTTGTTAAGGATACATGATCTGGTCTAAATGGTGGACAGCTTGGAATGTAAGAAGGAGGAGGAACCAGCTGTGTTTTTTGTTTTACTCTAATTTACAGCATTTTAATGTTCAATACTCAACATTGTATGGGAAGTGACAACAATAATCTAATCTATTTTTAATGACAGAGTATATTTTTAATTATCTTGGGACTTCTCACAACTCACCCCAAAATATCATCAATAAAATAAGCCTCAAAGCTGAATTTACGGTCAACCATTTCAAATCACCCCTCTGATGTAGGAAAGTATTATTATCCCTATCCTACAGTTTTAGAAAGCTGCGGCAGAAAGTGGTTTAGTGATTTGCCTAAGGAGACGTGGAAAAATTAGTTGGTGAGAGAAGCACAGAGTACAGAACTCACATTTCCCAGTCTAGTGCTCTGATCAGTAGGGAACACATGCAGACCTTTACTGCTCAGTCTCAGAGGGACACCTGGCAGTAGAACCAGTGTGATTGTGTCTGTGAGGGGGAGGCTAGTTATAGGGTAGGGAGCCAGCATGGCATGGAGCCCTGGTCTGTGGAGGCTCATAGCATGCCACAGTGTATAGGGGTGGTCTCAGATGATCCACCACTACCTGGAACCTCACATTCTCTGCCTGTGTTGAGGAAGATCCAGCACCCATTAGACTGCAGTAACCACTTTGGAGTGGCTCTGCAGCTTCTCGGTCGCTTTTCTAGAAGGCTGCCTCCCTATTTTCCTCTGGCATTTGCCCTCCCCACGCTCCCTATGTCTGAATAATCTGACAAGCAACCTGGGCCATGAATTTGGCCACGGACACATGGTGACTAAGTAATCTTCTGCAAATACCAGTACAGTTTA
This sequence comes from Emys orbicularis, assembly GCF_028017835.1. Taxonomy (NCBI): domain Eukaryota; kingdom Metazoa; phylum Chordata; order Testudines; family Emydidae; genus Emys; species Emys orbicularis. The sequence continues at coordinate 52,593,087 of NC_088686.1, read as the reverse complement.
TTTCTCTTATATTAAAGTTTAGGAATCTGTGGGGGGAAATTACAGAAGTACCAAACTCTTGTCTACTCTATACTAGAGTGACAAATAATCTATGGACTTTACAATAACATGATCTATAGACACTAGACACTAGACACTAGACAGTCTATTCTGCTCTCCCTTTTGTATGCATACATGACTCCACTAGACATACAAATAGAACTTGCTTGCATAAATTGGGTAAGTGCACATATCGTACTCGAGTGTACATCCACTCTTTGGAATGTGCATCTTACCTGATTCCCGTTTGCAAATGCAGATTCTTTTGTGGGCTGAATCAGTGCACTAGCATTTTTCAGCTCACACCCTTTGAGCCTTACTTTAAAATGTAAATCCATGCACGATTTCTTGAGTTAGAAAGGAGCAGATCCACAAAGGGTCCCTGAACATCAATGATGCTAACCTTGCATGGTGGAGAGGGGAAAAGCGGATCTGCTCCTCCATATATCCAGCACAAATGCCATCCATGCAGCAAGGGTGAAGGAATGTTACAGTCTCAGGCCTGGAGCAGAGCAACTCTACTGCCACTCAGTGGCTTTGGGGGAGATGATTCCTTTCCCCATCCCAAACCAAACTTTGGTTGGTTTTGGAGACAGGATTTAGCCCATTATCTTTACTGTGCCATTCTTTTGTCAACTTTCAATCTAACTGTAAAGAGGAAGAACTGAACAAAATAAACTAATTAGCATTAGTGGACACATATCTTTCCCAGACACTAGGAAGTACATTTTCAAAGAGTTATATAGAGCTTTACTCATAAGAATCCTATTGACTTTAATAGGAATTGCCAAACTAATACCAGCAGAGCTCTCAAAACACAGGGTTAGAATTTCTGCAGCTCTCTACTATACTGTTTCCACCAGGCCATCTCCCATGCAGCTGCTATATGTGTCCCCTCTTTCTTATTTCTGTCTCATGCTCATTTACTTTATCCCTTTCTCCTAGCTACTCAGTTCTCATCATTCCTGGCCTTCCTACTTCTGGGCATCTCTCTCTTCTCCCCACCCCCATCTCTTCTCTCAGGGTGTCCCAGGCTTCCGTTATTATTGTTTGTGCCCATGCTCAGCACTGCCCAATCACGCCCTCTTCCTGGTGCCATTGAAAATAGACTGTTTCTACCCCTTTGCTCACCAAAACTGAGGACAGGGAGTGTGCTATCATTTTCCTACCATCTTTCAACGGATAGCACAGATTGGTGGCCCTGCTTCACTAACCATTCGGTTCCTTTTTTCACATTTTCAAAGCCTTGTGTTTTGTGTTGTGATTTGGCATTTCCCTAAATAACTTTCCCTCGCTTCTTGTTAAAATACAAGTGTGTTATTAATTTTCAACACAGTCATGTTTACATATCAGATAATCACTGAGCACTAGATTGCGTCATCCTCCCTCACATTAGTTAGCACTTACATTTGTGGCCCTATTGACTTCAGTTGAACTACTCATGTAAGTATGTGCTCACCGACATGAACGAGGGTTGTACAATCTGGCTTGCAGATAAACTCTACAATATTTGCATTAGATTTCAAATACTCATCCATGTGTCTTGCTCCCAGCTAACATCATAAATTCATAGTAAATTGAGGATCTAATCCAACAAGAAATGAATTTTCATTTGTAAGGTGAGATCACATCCAAGGTTGTATCGCTTTGTGCTATATTGAATCATACCACATATGATACCATGTAGCATAAAAGGATTTGTCCTCTGTGACATAACATTAAGCATGAACATGTAAAATCTTAAACAGAGCAGACTGAAGATCGGTTATTGAGAAATGGTTCACTACCAAGGAATCTTCAAATTAAGCACTACACCTGCAAAGTTCTTGGGCCAAATTCATCTCTGCTATAACTCTACTTAAGGCAATAGCCTTATGCTAGGGATGATTTTGACCCATTATTTCTATGAATTATTAAGGAAAATGTGCCATATTACACCAGATCCATAGAATAATAATTCTCAGTCTTTGTGACAGTGGGATTTTATGCGGTGAGGAAATCCATACACACTTTCCCCCTAATTTCAAATATAATTATAACCTTTTTCATACTTACCATAAACTATTTTCCTATAACTTTTCATGTTTATAGTTACAAGAGATATGTTTTTCATACAATAACACATTTTGAAATAATAATGAGAGCCTCAGATCATTTTCCTCCCCATTACAAGATAACACTTCCAGTGCTATGCAAGCACAGTTGGCTATCCAAGGACCCCGATGCCAAGTTGTGGAGGATATTCTTGTAGCAGTGACAAATAGCTTGCTCATGAACTGTGCAGCGTGTTGTTCTGGCAGCAGTGAAGTTGTCTATGTGTCTGTCACTTGGTGAGGCTACAGAAAGTCTAGATGGTTTGATTTTTCTCCTTTTGAGAACCTTCTTTTAACTTACACGTGCTTTTGATGAATTGGTTCATTTGCTGACAATGTTTTCAACAAACCCCCACAAGCACTATGTGCAGGTACCTATATGATGAGAAAAAAAATATTCACAGTGCCATACTTGTTTTCCATACAAACCTACATGCTGCCATTACAGCCTCCCACATACCATTTGACAACTCACTTATGCAATCAAGCATCCTAATGAATGAGGACTAAACGACGTAGCATTCCTGCCACACAGTAAAGGCATGTATTTTAATGTACTTCTGCCTTATAATTTATGGCTTTCCTGTGTAGAATTCAGATGGACAGTGCAATTTGTAAACAGGAAATCTTGGGAAGGTTCAGTGTTAGTGCTAACATTTTTCAACTTGAACACATTTCATTTATTGATTTGAATTAAAAATGAAATACAACTCTTTAGTAAAATCTGCTAATTATAACATAAATTATTAAAAAGTAGCCAAATCTCTTCAGTAAACAAATTAGCTTCAAAGCATGTTTCATGCAATCCCTACAGTCTCTGTTGACTACCTATGAAGGTATATAATTTAATGCTTGCAGATAATTTATAGGTAAAATACAAACCAGTTGACTTTTTCGGATAAATAATAAATAGTCCTCCTATTTCACTTCTGAGATTATAATTAAGTGTAAATGTGACATTTAAATAAAAAACAAAACTACGGGTTCAGGAGCTACTGCATTTTAAAATGAGGAAACTAAAAAGGGTAACAATATGAATATGCATAAAGATGCAGGATGGATTTTAATTCTCTAGAATGACAACAGATCTACTATATACAAAATTCTGCTGCATTGACATCTGATTTAAGCCTCAAGACCATCTAAACAGGAAGCTCAGGCTATTTTCACAAATGGCAATATACAATGGCAGAGTTTTAAAAGGGGGCTAACAGGCTTTTAATCTCATGAAGGCAAAAGTGTTTATTTTTGCTCCTTCCATATATAAATGTATTTGCTGATTTGATAATCATATTGGCATATTGGGTTAAATGGACTTCAATGCAGTCTTGCATTCTTTAAAAATATAAGGCAGTGTACTGGTTTTGCATTCACAGAAACATTTGAAACGTTATTTTCCAAATGGCATTTATAAAAAGATCCCATTGCTGTTAATTAGAAAAAATAATCACAAAACTCTATGTATAAGAACTTGGAGAGCTGTTGAAAGGCATTTGAACATTGTAGATTACGGGTACAGAGAGTCAATTTTCAGCTTGAAGTGATGTTTGAATTAGTTTGTTTTCATTGTGGCCAGTGACAGTACTTAAGTCAGCCTTCTGGACTACATGGGTATTACTAAACTAAACTTATCAAATTTGCAACTATAGCTTTGCCAGAAACATTTTTTAAAAGAGCCGACAACAGAGATCTTCTAGCTTTCATCACTTAGGAGCACCGAGTGAGGCTATTGATCCTAAAATTGCTGGGATTTTCTAAGGAGACTGCTTGTTTGTTCTGCACTGTTGTCACTGAAGTGGTTAAAGCTTCGTTTGTTTGTTTTGGTTCTGAATGGCTCTTAATGGATTAAGCTTTAGAGCTTTCACCAACGCTGTAACTGTTTATTAAAGTATCAAGAAATAAATTAACCACAGAGAATTTTAACAAACTATGTCAGACCATGCAGGCGCAATGATTGGCCCATGTGGATCCTTTTGCAGGATTTGGGGTGTTTGTTTTTGCGACTCAAACCATGCTGAATTACTGTTGTAAGTCTGGGGAAAAGAAAATTATGTGAAGTTAGAAGATTGGTTTCCTATATCCAGATTTTATATAGGTGCATTAGATACCCAGGTATGTTAGAGATATAATGATGCCAAGACAGTTCATATTTAGAGATTATTACAAATAAACATTTATGCCAATTTTAAATATACTAAAACTCAAGTATTTTTATTAGCTGTAATTTCATTATTAATTCTGTTTATTACAGTAGTGCCAAGAGGCTAACCAAAAAAGGGGCCCCATTATGATAGGCCCAATGTAAACATAGTAGACAGTCACTGCCCTGAAGAGCTTACCATCTAAATAGACAAGACAGAGTAGGAGAAAGGGATGTAGCATGCAAGCAGAGTGAGGATTTGCAAACATCATTTTAGTGCCATGATTTTTTGCTTTAATTTTGTTTGTTTGTTTGCATGATAACAATGTGCATGTAGACTTGAATTAAAATAGAATCACATTGGTGGGATCGTTTTATATCTGTGTAATTAATCTCTTTGGATATTTCTTTAACATAAAATCCTGTTAACATATTTAAGGAATATACCATACTTGTCTTATTTTGTCTTTTTTGAAAACAAGTTACATTAATATGTTTAGAAAGCAGTTTAAATATGATGCTCTATTTGTAAAATCAGATATAAATATAGCTGCAATAGCAAAAAGGAGATTTAGCTTGCCTAATGTACCACACAGTAACATATGTGAATCATGGCTGGTGGAGAGTAGAATTAGCTAAGGGGCTGATCACCAAGATCTAACAGGACTCTCCCCACTTCCAAAATGTTAACAGGTCTACATTTTCATTGGGATACCATATATAATTTACATTTAAATGGTAGGAAAAAATATCCAGTTGTGCTCCAAGACCAACCATTTTTCCAAGGATTTGACTACCCTGATGTGATGCAACACTTCAAACTGATGAACACAACTCTAGGACTGGGGCTTCAGCTGCAAAACTTTCAGTAACAATTACTTATTGAGTTCAGATTACTCTCTTATTTGGGGGGAGAGGGGATACTACATGCTGTATTGATCTACCCCACAAGGTATTAGAATAGATGGATGTTCTATTCACAGAGAATGCCAGAGACCTCTTGATTAAAGGACTTTTACTAATGTTGGATCTAAATTGGGAAGAAAATGGAAGTCTATACTGGGAAAAATAATTTAAAATATATTCTACCATAGTGCACAGAGGGCCCAATCATAATTGGAGCCTGGTTGCACTAGGCAATGTCCAAATGCACAGGAAGAGAGTCTGTGTTCAAGAGAAATTACAGCTTAAGGAGAACCTTCAAAAGTAGTTTTTTATGACAAGTAGAAGTAGAAAAAATACACTGGATACTATTCATTAGTCAGGGGATCATTATCATTTTAGAATAGAATACCAATATGCACATTGTATATAATACTAACATCTAATGTAGAGTATAGATAGATAGATAGATAGATAGATAGATAGATAGATAGATAGATAGATAGATAGATAGATAGATAGATAGATAGATAGATATTAGTTTGTCTTTCTCGAGGCTCTGAGACCTCAATTTATAAACATATAAATTAGCCATTATTTTTGAAAATTCATGGAGGATTGGTGAGGTCTCAGAAGCCTGGAGAAAGACAAACATAATATCTATCTTTAAAAGGAGAAACAGAGTATCTAAGGGATTATAAACCAGTCAGCCTAACTTCAATACCTGGAAATATATAGGAACAAATTATTAAACAATCCATTTGTAAACACCAAGAGGATAATAGGGTAAAAAGTAATAGCCAACATGGATTTATCATGAACAAATCCTGCCCAACTAACCTAATTTCCTTCTTTGACAGGGTTATTGGCCTAGTGGTAGGAGGAAAGCAGTAGATGTGATATATGTTTATTTTAGTAAGGTGTTTGACACAGTCCTATATCACATTCTCATAAGCAAACTAAGGAAATGGGTCTAAGATGAAATTACTATAAGGTGGATGCACAACTGGTTGAAAAAAACGTACTCAAAGGGTAATCAATGACTCACTGTCAAACTGGGGGGTTGGGATATATCTACTGGGATCCAGCAGGGGTCCATCTTGGGTCTGGTACTATTCAATATTTCCATTAATGACTTGAATAACGGAGTGGAGAGTATGGTTATAAAACTTGTGGATGACAAGTTGGGAGGGGTTGCAAGCACTTTGGAGGACAGGATTAGAATTCAAAATGACCTTGATAAATTGGAGAATTGGTCTGAAATCAACAAGATGAAATTCAATAGAGACAAGTGCGCAGTACTTCGGGTACACGTGACTGAAATATTGGTATAGAAGGGTACAGCTTGCTTAGGAAGGACCGGCAGGGAAAAAAGGGAGGAGGTGATGCCTTATATATTAAAAATGTATACACTTGGACTGAGATTGAGATGGAAATAGGAGACAGACTTGTTGAAAGTCTCTGGGTAAGGATAAAAGGGTCAAAAAACAAGGGTGATGTCATGGTAGGGGTCTACTACAGACCACCTAACCAGAAAGAAGAGGTGGATGAGGCTTTTTTTAAACAGCTAACAAAATCATCCAAAGCACAGGACTTGGTGGTGATGGGAGACTTCAATTACCCAGACATCTGTTTGGAAAATAACACTGCAGGGCAGAGATTATCCAATAAATTCTTGGAATATATTGGAGACAATTTTTTTATTTCAGAAGGTGGAGACAGCTACCAGGGGAGAGGCTGTTCTAGATTTGATTTTGACAAATAGGGAGGAACTGGTTGAGAATTTGAAAGTGGAAGGCAGCTTGGGTGAAAGTGATCATGAAATGACAGAGTTCATGATTCTAAGGAATGGTAGGAGGGAGAACAGCAAAATAAAGACAATGGATTTCAAGAAGGCAGACTTTAGCAAACTCAGGGAGCTGGTAGGTAAGATCCCATGGGAAGCAAGTCTAAGGGGAAAAACAATAGAAGACAGTTGGCAGTTTTTCAAAGAGACATTATTCAGGGCACAAGAGCAAACTATCCCACTGTGTAGGAAAGATAGGAAGTATGGCAAAAGACCACCGTGGCTTACTAGGAGATCTTCAATGATCTAAAAATCAAAAAGAGTCCTACAAAAAGTGGAAACTAGGTCAAATTACAAAGGATGAATGTAAACAAATAACACAAGTTAGTAGGGACAAAATTAGAAAGGCCAAGGCACAAAACGAGATCAAACTAGCTAGAGACATAAAGGTCAACAAGAAAACATTCTACAAATACATTAGAAGTAAGAGGAAGACCAAGGACAGGGTAGGCCTGTTACTCAATGAGGTGGGGGGGGGGGAATAATAACAGAAAATGTAGAAATGGCAGAGGTGCTTAATGACTTCTTTGTTTTGGTTTTCACCAAAAAGGTTGGTGGTGATTGGATGTCTAACATCGTGAATGCCAGTGAAAATGAGGTAGGATCAGAACAGGTTAAAATAGGGAAAGAACAAGTTAAAAATTACTTGGACAAATTAGATGTTTTCAAGTCACCAGGGCCTGATGAAATGCATCCTAGAATACTCAAGGAGCTGACTGAGGAGATATCTGAGCCATTAGCGATTATCTTTGAGAAGTCATGGAAGATGGGAGAGATTCCAAAAGATTGGAAAGGGGCAAATATAGTGCCCATCTATTAAAAGGGAAATAAGGTCAACCCAGGGAATTACAGATCAGTCAGCTTAACTTCTGTACCTGGAAAGATAATGGAGCAACTAGTTAAGCCATCAATTTGCAAACATCTAGAAGATAATAAGGTGATAAGTAATAGTCAGCATGGACTTATCAAAAACAGATCATGTCAAACCAACCTGATAGCTTTGACAGGGTAACAAGCCTTGTGGATGGGGGGAAGCGGTAGATGTGGTATATCTTGATTTTAGTAAAGCTTTTGATACTGTCCTGCATGACCATCTCATAAATAAACTAAGGAAATGCAACCTAGATGGAGCTACTATAAGGTGGGTTGAAAACTGGTTGGAAAACGGTTCCCAGAGACTAGTTATCAGTGGTTCACAGTCATGCTGGAAGGGCATAACAAGTGGGGTCCCGCAGGTATCAGTTCTGGGTCCGGTTCAGTTCAATATCTTCATCAATTATTTGGATAATGGCATACAGACTACACTTATAAAGTTTGCGGATGATACCAAGCTGGGAGGGGTTGCAAATGCTTTGGAGGATAGGATTAAAATTCAAAATGATCTGAACAAACTGGAAAAACGCTCTGAGGTAAACAGGATGAAATTCAATAAGGACAAATGCAAAGTACTCCATTTAGGAAGGAACAATCAGTTGCACACAAAATTGGAAATGACTGCCTAGGACGGAGTACTGCAGAAAGGGATCTGGGGGTCATAGTGGACCACAAGCTAAATATGAGTCAACAGTGTAACGCTGTTGTAAAAAAAGCAAACATCATTCTGGGATGTATTAGCAGGAGTATTGTAAGCAAGACACAAGAAGTAACTTTTCTGCTCTATTCCACACTGATTAGGCCTCAGCTGGGGTATTGTGTCCAGTTCTGGGTACCACATTTCAGGAAGGATGTGGACAAATTGGAGAGAGTCCAGAGAAAAGCAACAAAAATGATTAAAGGTCTAGAAAACATTACCTATGAGGGAAGATTGAAAAAAATGGGTTTGTTTAGTCTGGAAAAGAGAAGACTGAGAAGGGACATTATAACAGTTTTCAAGTATGTAAAAGGTTGTTACAAAGAGGAGGATGAAAAATTGTTTTTCTTAACCTCTGAGGATAAGACAAGAAGCAATCGGCTTAAATTTCAGCAAGGGAGGTTTAGGTTGGACATTAGGAAAAACTTCTTAACTGTCAGGGTGGTTAAGCACTGGAATAAATTGCCTAGGGAGGTTGTGGAATCTCCATCAGTGGAGATTTTTAAGAGCAGGTTAGACAAACACCTGTCAGGGATGGTCTAGATAATACTTAGTCTGGCCATGAGTGCAGGGGACTGGATTAGATGACCTCTCGAGGTCCCTTCCAGTTCTATGATTCTACTTAGGAAGGAAAATAAAATACACAAATACAAAATGGGGAATAACTGACGAGGCAGTCGTACTGCAGAAAAGGATCAGTTGAGAGAGGGGAAGCAAATATGAGCCAATAGCGTGATGCAGTTGTGAAAAAGGCTAATATCGTTCTGGGGTGTGGAGTGTTACATAAGACATGGGAGGTAATTGTCCTGCTCTGCTCAGCATTGGTGAGACCTCAGCTGAAGTACTGTGTCCAGTTTTGGGCACCACACATTAAGAAAGATGTGGACAAATTGTAGACAGTTCAGACAAAAATGATAAAGGGTTTAGAAAAACCTGACCTCATCCTCTGAGGAAAGGATAAAAAATAGGGCATGTTTAGTCCAGATTAAAGAAGACTAAAGGGGAACCTGATAACAGCCTTCACACATGTTAAGGGCTGTTATAAAGTGGATTGTGATCAATTGTTCTTCTTGTCCGCTGAAGGTAGGGCAAGAAGTACTAATCATCTTAATTTGCAGCAAGGGAGATTTAAGTTAGAAAGTTTTCCCTAATATCCATCTAATAGTCTAGTTAAGCCCTGGAATAGGCTTCCAAGGGAGGGTGTGGAATCGCAGTCATTGGAGGTATTTAAGAACTGGTTAGACAAAAGCCTGATGGGATGGTCTAGGTGTACTTGGTTCTGCCTCAGCACGGGGGATGGACTAGATGATACTTGAGGTCCTTTCCAGTCCTATGTTTCTGTGATTCTATTATTCTAAAGACAACAACAAATGAGTCTGTGTGCTGAATTCTGGTCATGCTGAACGGTTTATTTTGTTCCTTACCAACTAATGGTCTGAATCACAAACCAATAAATCCTGTGTATGAAAGTATGGAAACCATGTTTGTTATATAGGGCCTAAAGCTTTGAAACCCTTAAGGCAACTTCTAATTTCCTTTTTTTAATATGGTTCACTGAACTAAATAAAAGCCATACTAATTTAAAATGTGCTTTAGAATGAGAGTGCATTTGAAGAAAGAATGATCAATTTCAGTATCTCTTTATGCGGTCTTTTAGATGTCTTTATCATTTTAAATATTTAATTGAAAGCCCTGGTATACTGATGATAGAAGTAACTGTCAGTGCAGAGTTCAGACCCTAACATTGAGAAAAGCTATTTGAATTGATTCAATAAATTGACATTACATATTTATTTTACTTGCACATATGGTGAAATGCAAGAAAATATACTTTTTAAAAATTATTTCTTAATAATTACATTGAGGTGGCACTATAGTGAGGCCTGGTCTACACTAGAAAATTAAGTCATCTTAACTACATCACTCAGGGATGTGAAAAAAGCCAACCTAACCACCAGAGTAGACAGTGCTAGGTCGACAGAACAACCCCTCCCATCGGCATAGTTAATGTCCACACTGAAGCGCTATGGCAGCGCAGCTGTGCTGCTGTAGTATTTCAAGTGAGACAAGCCCTAAGACTTGCCTCAAAGCCCTTGTGATCTAATTTATGAAACGACACAACTAGTGAGTGTAATAAAGTGAGGGAATGGGAGAGGGAGGATAAAGGTAGCAGTAATAGAACAAGTGGTTATGTAGACTAGCTATGTTCTCCATTAGGAGCTTTTTAGCCAAACCCAAAAGCTGTTTTGGGGTTTTTTCATAGTTTTAAGATATGAATAAACAAGAAATATTAGCAATATTATTAATCCCTATTGGCCATTTGACAAACCATTATCATCTGGCAATTTATTGTAGGCGTCACATTAGAAATGTGTCTGAAGAACAGAGCTGGTATCTTTATGGTCTAGTTCCGGGCAGACATACACACTGAGGATTCAACCAGGTACCCTAAGAGCAAAAAAGCATGAGGGCTAGATCCACAAAGGGACTGAGCATTGCAGCTTCTAACTTTTAGGTGCCTTGCCACCCCCTGGAATCCGCAGCCCTGAGTTAGGTGCCTAGACTCCTTATACAGTGAATTGGGGAGTTAGGCGTCTAAGAAAGTGATACACAAAAGCCAGCATATTTAGCAGGTAACTGTTCAAGCTAGCCAATAAGAAATACCAAGGAACGGGGTGTCGCCTAACCTGTACACCTCAAAGGAAGTGAGGCACCTATGTCCTTTTATGAGTCTAGCCCAGACTCTCTATAGTTTGAGATACAGCAACAGGCTCTATAGTCTGGAGCTGTAACAGACTCACATCCAACAAACAGAGAGGGACACAAAACATGGACTGACCATTAGGTTACACTTGCATAAGGGGCAGCATGGAAGAAAGCACAAAGGCACTTGTGGGAGGATTAGGGCCTCTAGGTTTGTAATCTTTATTTGCAAGACAAGTCCAACTTTGACTCCAGGGGGACCAGCCGTATGAGTAAGGTTATTGGGCCCATAATGAGCAACTAATTTGTTAAGCAGTTAACCAGAGAATGAGAAGAAGCTAAAGTCTATGTAACAAATGGAAGGATATTTGTAGAAAACGATGCTGTTGTGTCAAAACCCTTTGCAAACTCTGTACCCCCAAAAAGCCCTAATTAATTGTTTTCTATAGAGATCTTTTTGCCATTTCCTCCTCCTCAGATGTATGGATGAGGATGTAAATATTTGTGTAAATTAGTCTGCCTCCTAGCAGCATGTAGGACACAGGAAAGCTATATTGCATTGTTACTGTCAGCTAGACTAAGAATGTTCAATGCTTTTGTTTGTGTATATTTTCCTATAGCAATAAGGTTTGGTGACATTATTACTGCTCCTTTCTGAATGTTTAGCTAACTTATATCCAAGATGTGTCTATAGGTCAATGACTACAGTAAGAGGGACTATAAACTAATAAGATGGTGGGGTGGGGGAAAATATAAAAGTAGAAAAAAGAACTTACTTAGGGCAGAATGTCCAGGATATTAATTTCTCATTCTTTTTTTCCACCCTTATTTCCCCTTTCCCCTCCCTTGGAAATTTTCTAGTACATCACATGAGGTCTGAGTTAGTCAGCCTGCTTTCAGATACACTCCGTCCTTCCTGGATTTGGTTTTATTAACACATAAATTAATAAGATATTGATGTTCAGCTCAGGCCTCCTCCATCTTGGCAGCTCCTGGGTTCCTCAGCCACACCCCACCCATCTTCTCTCAAGGTGAGGTAACAAGGCAAGGTAAACGTGTTCCCAGGAGTCAAGAGAGTCCACTCTACATTCTCCAGCTGGATCAACACCTGCTAACAATTTGGGTGTTTCACACAAACATGGCAAATCTCTTCTGGTGTGTTGCTAAAGGAAAATAGGTGGCAGGAAGATGGATGCAGGCAAAGGTCAGTAGCACTAATCCTTCAAGCTTCCCTTGAAAGGGGATTGTCACAGTAAAACTAGCAAGAGCTAGAGGTGCTGCCATAGGTGCACATCAACAGTGCTTAATAATAAATAATTATTGTTCATAACAACCAGATTCACACCTGTGTGGTGGCAAATTTACTTAGGTCTTTAGTACCACGTGGCCATAAACCCAGTGGATCTGGCCATTCCCCTACGTTGAGGAATCCTCTGATGATTTAAGGCTGCTGTAGCGGTTCCAACTCGTCTTCCCTTCTACCCACGCTGTAGAGATGTGGCAAGGGGAGAAGGATGTGGCTGTGTCATCTATGCACCTCAGCAATCCTCAGCTGCCAGGGCCTCTCTATTTTACACCACTAATCAGTCTCTTTATGTGTAACGGCAGCAGTGACTAATTTAAAATTTGCTGGTGCAGATGCTGAGTTGCTATCACTTTTTAGACTTAATACAAGTGAAAGAACTTGAGAGCAATGAAGATATAACATTGGAGATAGTGGGGGAGGATCACAGAATCTTTGCTCTGTATTTGCTTTATTTCAAAAAGGCCCCTGTTTCCTGATGCATGGAGGAACTTCAGGGCTGGTGTCTTATGTGCTACCAGCCAGAGTGCTGAACTTAAGTCAACATTGCAGCTCCTTTACGCTAGTGACAGGAGTGAGTCACCTTTGTTTTTAATTTCTGTTGCAAAATTGCCTTTCTTCTGGTCTGGAGAAAGATTAACATGTTAGATTTTTGGTAAATATGATGGATACTAGTGCTGTTTTTATGTATATGTGTCACTGAAGAGCAACAAACATGGGATTACCTGGTTCAAGCTACATAGACCATATCACTCAAAGGAGTATTGGTGGAAAACAGACCTGAAGTAACACAGCTGGGTGACTGGCCTCTCTACATATATATATAAACTTATAAGACCGAAGACTAGAAGTGGATTTGAAGGAATTTTTAATGTGTAGATTTTTGGTTTTATCAAGTTTACTTCTGGTATTTTGTTCAACAAACTTGTTGCAGTCTGGGAAATCATGCTGAACCCTGTATGCTTCATCTCTGTCCCACAAGCTAGCGACACAGTCATAAAAATAATGCACTTATTTCATATATTTAGAAAAATGCAAGGATTATTCATATTTTAAAATAGACTTTCTCAGAGTAGTATATGGGAGAAAAGTTAATTGATAAATTGCATTAGCTTCAAATTTGGTAGGTGAGCAAAGAATCCTGCCTCTTCAATCCTGTAAAATGTATTAATGTATCAAATAACTCAAATAGTTGATTGAGCTGTTTTAATTCTGAAGGGTGTCAATGTGCACATTAACTTTATCAGATTGCCCATTATAGTACCTACCATGATCCCTGGGAGAAATCCATTCATACACTAAAGTTCTTCTCTGTTCTCTTGGAATCGTGTAGAGTTGTTGTGGATTACACTGTAAAGCTCATCTGTCTAGAGGTAGGTGTGTTCTCTACCTCGTATTCTGCCCTTGTTTATGATATGCAGTTTTATTTTGCATATATATTTAGTTCAAGAAAGATAGCATATAAAATTCCCACCTGATTTAGCTCCAGTATTTTTCCAGCTGCATATTACCAAACTTTATTAAATTTGATAAGACAAGATAGTTAATGATCACACTTCTTATAAGTCCTATTGAGAGGGAGTGGGGAGTTGCTCATTCCATATAACTAAAGAACTTGGGTTGCCCCCCTTAACCTAACCCCTTATTTTTAAAACCAGGATTCAGCCCAAATCTGAATCCCCACACAAGGAAGAAGGAGGGTATAAATGGGGTGTGTCTCAGTCTTTGTAGATTTAGGACCCTCCAGGCTCCACTGTCACCTCCTTGGCCCCTCTTGGGTTTACCCTAGAAGCTACCCACCCTGGATGTTGGTTGCAAGCTGTGACAATAACAATGATTAGATTATTAACCTTTCCCCTCACTTTTTTAATATAATTTCTCCCCTATGAATTGCCAGCCTTCGTCCTTATTAGTCTGTCGAAGATACTGTGAGGAAGATGAAAAAAAACACTAGACACGCACTCTGCCAAACTCACCCAGAAAGAAAAATTCCTTCCTGACCCTAAAAAAGGTGATCTGGTCAGACCTGCAGCTAACACAGAGATGCAGTTCTGACACTACTTCACATGTGTGAAGAGTGGGACAGCAATCAGTGGCCAGATGGCTACTGCAGGTTCAGGAAAGGCTTAAATGACAAATGGGGAAGGAGGGGTGTCATGAGTCAATGAGTTTTCTGGTCCTCTCAGGGGAAGGACGGATTGCATGAGCCATTTGTCTTCCTGTTCCTCCCTGGCCAATAAGAAGTATGGGGAATAGGGAAGTGGTTCCACACTCCTCATCCCATGACAAGCCCCTGTGTGTTCTGGACATGGGGAAAAGATCTAACTAGGGTGTGTCCTCCTCCTCCTTTCAGGACCCTGAGCTAACAGCCCTTCCCACACCCCCAGCTGAGATTGAGTGGGCATGTTGTCTTGTTCACATGACTCCCAGATCAGATTCTGACTGTTTATACATGATAGAAGGCTAGGAAACCAGGTGTACTAAGGAAGGGGGTTAAAGTTCAGAAACAATTATAGTTCTGATGTGAGATCATTACAGAAGATTTGAAAATGTTTTATTTTTTCATATAATTAATTGGTTTCACTCCCAGCTATTAAATTTTTTTTAAAAGAAACTCAGAACACAAGATTGGAAAAACAATGTGCCAAATCCTTCCCTGGTGTAATGCTTGAGATAGAGCAACAATAAATTAGGCACCAAAACATCCAGTGTTACCATGGAAAATGTGTAGAACATACAAATGATAAATAACATATCTACATTTCATATTTATATAGCACCATCCAAACCAGGAGAGTTATACCTGAGTAAGGCCTCATGATCAGGTTCATATCTCATTGTTACTTTCCATTTAATCAGAGAAACATGTTGGATATGCATTTTGTTTACTTCTTCAATAGTCTTCAAAAGAAAGGTTAATTTTTGTAAGTTCTTGTCAAATCTATGTTTCTGTTAACTTTCTCCAAGCAGTATAATTTATGCAGATAAATATGACCACAGGTTGTCTCTAA
>NC_088686.1:49615000-49795000 GCF_028017835.1 Emys orbicularis | reverse complement strand
CAATTATGTAAAGAGATCAGACAGATGTTAAAATTCAACATACTTATTGTCCTGCATTACAGTTGACTGTAGAGAATCTCTAGTCATGTATATCTGTTTTTGATACCTCTACAGAATAACTGTCCAGCATCCTCTGCCCAACCAATCAGAATGTAGGAAAATCTACAGATATGACGGAATCTACTGTGAATCTACCTACCAGAAGTATGTTGAAATCTGTGTGAGTCTTACCTCTGGCTCGTGCATTAGTGCTCGTGCTCTCCCGCTATCAGAAATTAAACATGTATTGAAACCTTATACTTCTATTTAAATGAAAAACCACTAAAAGAGGGACAGAACATTGTTGTTTAATTCTTTGGAATTGTGCTCTAAAAGTTAAAAAGCAGATTAAAAAATCCTATGACTTTATTAAATCTCTTCTGTATATTACAATAAACAAGCACTTATACAGTACAAAATCTAGGCAAAGTATATTGCACAGGTGTTTCACATCTTAGGGATTTGAAAGGTGTGTTATGTATAAATTAGCTGTCACTTTTTTCAGTCGTGTAATGGAATGATGAGTTGTAATTTGCATAATCCTTTAAGAAGTCAAATTATACTGTCATGTAGCAGATTTAACATGCTAGCTAGGATTTCATAGCTTTGCAGCTAATTAGTATGTACCTTACAGGACTGTTAAATTGGAGTTGTCCTCTTGCTTTGTCGATTGCCTTTGTCCATTGCTTAATGGTACCTGCATTTGTGACTAACTACCAAATGTCACTAGTCCTTCTGATGAAAGTACTGTAGGTGTCTATTAATATGGGCAAGCAAATGTAACATGATTTGACTTTTATTACTTTTACAGTCCACAGAGTTTCTTTTTGAATATAGTAAGATTTATAATCTTTCATGATTAGATTCAATAATCCATTTCCAGTAAGAATTGAGAGAGATGACATTTTATAACTATATTATAGATGATTTTGTATTAATATTTTGCATTACCACTTTTCTGATTATTTTTATTGAATTTCCTTAATGTTTAATTTTTATATTCTAACTATATTCCTGTTTTGTGGCATATTAAATCAGTTATCTACAAGGAGATAAAGAAAATACTACAATTGGCGCAATAGAAATTAATTTCTAGAAAAAATAGTGTTTACATTGTAGCTAGAGGTTTCTTTGGCAAAAAAGCAATATTTGTTGTGTTTCTTCAGTTCATATTTCCCTCCAATTATTCTATAGCTTGTTGTCAATTTGATGAATTAATTTAGTAACTGGAGAAACCACCACAGTAGTGAAAGTTGTAGCTATAGAGTGGATGAAGAATAGAATTAAGGTTTGTAAGAGAAGAATGTAAAGAAGAATTAAAGTTTGCGATATTAGAACATAAAGAGAAATCAAGATTGAGCCAAAGATTTCCAAAGTGTTAATTCACTTGTTGAGCCACGATGGTAGTCTGACTTACTGTTGAGTCATCTGGTCATCTTCCATTTTTCTGTTTTTAGAGTTAAATTATTTCCTTTTTATTCATGGTTTACATTGATTTATTGATCATTCTGTAGATAGTTTTTTAATCTGTGATAATTTTATAAGCTATCCATCCAGATATGACACTATATACGAGGGGTAATCAATTATTTTTTGTCAAGGTCCATTATTATTATTATAAAAATCAATAATGATAATAACTAAATAAAAAGATGTTGGGGTTCATTTAAAAGCGTCTGACGGTCTGGATTTGGCCCGTGGTCTGCCTGTTGACTACTCCTGCTGTGTAGTGTAGTCTGTCTCTTGGAAGAATTTGAAGGAGAATAAGCATTCTGTTTGGAAAGGTGACTTTAGATGGATGTACTGTACTTATCTTTGAGCAGTACTTTTATTTGTTATACACCAGTTCAGTAACTATAAATGCTTAATGATTTCTTTAAGCATAATATTAGATTTGCCATCAGCGGTTCATGTCAGTTTGTAAAACTGACTTCATGACTCTGGAAACTGTGGCTGTGGAGATACAACTCTTGGCACAAGGTAGTGGATAGTAGTTTGGCCAGCTTTGGTGGGGGTTGCAAGCACAACGATGGCTTCGTTCAATTGCTTACGAATACTCTGATAGGCATAGTTTTTAATAATAGATATCATTTGCAGTCAGCGAAGTTGCAGTAGATAGCAGACATGACAGCAAGAAAAGTGTCTTGGGTCTGTATTAATTACAGGCAAATATTGGCAAAATAGTCTCAAAATTTTAAGTTCGATGCAACAGTCAATATTATAATTAGTCTTGAAAGGATTAGATTTTTATCAGTTAATGTCAATAGCATTGATGCAGCCATTTACACACAAACTATCAAAAAATATTTCCCTTGATAATAGAAATTTACAGATTAGGAAGGTAAGAAAACTGCTGTTTGAGAAATTATTAGAGTATGATTTAAGGATATTTGTATTTTGACATGCATTGTTGATAACTTGTGTGTTAAGTGTTATAAATCTTTAATTTTAAAATCTCAATGACTGCTATCATTAAATAATTATTGTTTGACCCCGGAATAATTTCCCACAACTGTGAAAATTTAAATAGATAAAAATAGAAATAATGTTTAAAACCCATAATTTTGTGCAATTGTGAAAATTTAGATCAATAAAATCCCCAAAATGTTTAAAAATAAAATTGATGTTATCCATCAAAATTATCAAAAATATAATTTGAATTCTGCTAAGCCTAATTATAATTATTTAATTTAATATAGCTGATGTTGCTTATCTGAATTGTTATAAACACTATCGTGCTATTAATGTCACATAATAAGCATAGGTTTCTGGGGAAGCATGTAATATATTTCTCTCTATAGAAGTTATGTAGCAGGTTTTGACTTTCCTCTAATGTTGACAGAATTTTTTCTATGGTTCTTTTGGAGTTGTGATACTGTTGAGGATAGGGCATATACCGCATATTTAATTGCGGTGTGCTGTAATTTATATCTTTTTCATTGTTGATGTTATTGGAAATTCTTTCTTCAGATCCTATGGTAATGTGTTTCCATTGACATTAAAATTTAACTACAACCATGGAAAACCTTCCAGTAAAAATGACAAAAGTTTAGATATGAATGCTACAAGTCGAATTTGAACTTTTGGTACTATGCAGGCATACATTTTATGAGAGGTAGAATTTGGTTATTTATAGAGCGCTATTAAAATGTTCTGCCATAAACATTTATAAATCTTTCTATTGTCATACTTGCTGGTTTACTTTTTTTGCTAAATTTCAGTTACACTCTATAGTGATTACTTTCTATAGCCCTGATTCTGTGCACCTTTCATATCACAAAGAGTTAGGCCCTTGTGCAGAACTTTCAGTGAGCAAGAGTCCACTCACTGGTGGAGCAATGACTACTTCAGAACCGATATTGGGTAGCACAGGGCTGCTTACGCAGCCGTCACCATTTTAGCATTCAGGAAAAAAAGGATTTTGGGAAGGACACTGGATATGTGAGGAGTCAAGGCCATCACTCTCTACATGCTGTTTAACCAGAATAGCTACACAGTAGTCACTCTGATTTACTTCTGATGACAGCAGTACTTACTATTGTAGGTACTGCAGGCTTGTCACCAAGCAGTGTTGCTTAAAACTACAAGACTACTAAGTGCCAATGCAGAATAGGACAGGACAGGAACCAGAGTGGCGTTTGGAGACTTACTAATGTAAATAGAATTTTTCCATCCCCTAAATGTGAAAAAATATATATAATGAGGTCCTGTGCTCTGAGGTTTACCCTATACTATTAAGGTTGCCAACTTTCTAATCTCACAAAACCAAACTCCCCTGCCCTGCCTCTGCCCCTTCTCTGAGGCCCCGCCCCCCACTCACTCCATCCCGCCCTCTCTGTCGCTCGCTCTCACTCATTTTCACTGGGCTGGGGCAGGGGGTTGGGGTGCAGGAGGGGGTGAGGGCTCTGGCTGGGGGTGCAGGCTCTGGAGTGGGGCCAGAGATGAGAGGTTTAAGTTGCAGGAGGGGGCCTCAGGGCTGGGGCAAGGGTTGGGGTGCAGGAAGGGGTATGGGCTCTGGTGGGGCCAGGGATGAGGGGTTAGGGGGTCAGGAGGGGGCTCAGGGCTGGGGAAGGGGGTTCGGGTGCGGGAGGAGGTGCGGGGTTGGGATGCAGGAGGGGGCTCAGGGCTGGGGTAGAGGGTTGGGATGTGAGGTGCAGGCTCTGGGAGGGAGCTGGGGCAGGGGGTTGAGGTGCGGGCTCTGGGAGGGAGTTAGGGTGCAGGAGGGGGTTCCGACCTGCGGCAGAGGGTTTGGGTGCAGGAGGGGGTATGGGCTCCATCCGGGCAGCACTTACCTGAGGCGGCTCAAGGTCAGTGGCACAGCTGGGCTAAGGCAGGCTCCCTGCCTGCTCTGGCTCCACACTGCAGCCGGAAGCGGCTGGCATGTCTGGCCCTCAGGTGGAGGCGCGGCCAGGCAGCTCTGTGCTGTTCCCGGCCAATGGGAGCTGCGGGGACAGCGCGTGGAGCTTGCCCCTACCCCTAGGGGCCACAGGGACATGCTGGTCGATTTTGGGAGCTGCACGGAGCCAGGGCAGGCAAGGAGCTTTAGCCCCGCTACACTGCTGACTGGACTTCTAACAGTGATGCTGACCAGAGCTGCCAGGATCCGTTTTCGCCTAGGCGTTCTGGTCGAAAACCGGACTCCTGGCAACCCTACGTACCATGAACCTAAGAGAAATAATTTTCCATAAAGATACACAATACCTAGAGCCTTAAGTAGTCCAAGATTTATTGTGAGAGTTCATTGACAAGGGTTGTAGCCCTATTGGACAATGCATGTGATTAAATTTACTAAAGTCCCAGTGTATAACACTGAGTGTCTATGGTTCAAGGGATTACTTGTGTAAGAGAACTGTGTATAGTGAATATTCAGAATAACCTTTTCCGACCTAAATCCAGTACTAGTGTGTGTGAACTACTGACTGTCCTTTTTACCCACGCTTTTCTTTTACTGGTGTCTTGTGCATAACTTTGACAAAAGTAACAATTTGTGACATTGTATTTAAAGCTGTGTGGTGATATGTGCAAAATGATTTTGCAAAAAGGATGTTGCAGCACAAATTTCTGAGAGGAGTTGCACCATACAGTGATCATTATTAAAGTCTTTACAAGTACACCTCTACCCTGATATAACACGAATTCGGATATAACGGGGTAAAGCAGTGCTCCGGGGGGTCGGGGCTGTGCACTCCGGTGAATCAAAGCAAGTTTGATATAACGCGGTTTCACCTATAACGCGGTAAGATTTTTTGGCTCCCGAGGACAGTGTTATATCGGGGTAAAGGTGTACTGCAATTAATAGTATTAAGAAAGATGTTAAATACCACAGTAACACTATTTACGTAGGCAAAACTTTAAATATTTAGAATAGTGACTGTTGTATGCTGCCTATGACTCCTGTGCATATTACTCCAATTAATGTTATTGGAAGTTCCACCAGGGATTAAGGGGGAATACCTAATCTTAAAAGTGACTGCAAAATGCCCGTATTTCCCTGCTGTCTGCCAAAAGTTCATGTTTTGCAGGCACACTAACATAAAGTGAAAGTGATCATGGAGTTTGTTTTCATATTCAATGGAGGTTTGAAAGAACTAAACATGTAGTAGTTATTCAAAACTTTACAATTTTGCCTCTGCAACTAAATATGTAGGGAACAAATATTTGATAATGGGGTCTTCAATCTAGCAGAGAAAGGTATAACATGATCCAGTGGCTGGAAGTTGAAGCTAGACAAATTCAGACTGGAAATAAGGTGTACATTTTTAACAGGGTAATTAGAACATAAGAACGGCCATACTGGGTCAGACCAAAGGCCCATCAAGCCCAGTATCCTGTCTTCTGACAGTGTCCTGTACCAGGTGCTTCAGAGGGAATGAACAAAATGGGTAATCATCAAATGATTAACCATTTGAACAATTTACCAAGGGTTGTGGATTCTCTTTCAATGGAAATGTTTTAAATCAAGTTTGGATGTTTTTTAAAAGATATACTCTAGTTCAAAAGTGTATTTTGGGGGTGAATTTTATGGCCTTTATTATACAGGAGGTCAGACTAGGTATTCACAATGGTCCCTTCTGGCCTTGGAATCTATAAACTGCGGTATTTGCAGTGTTCCACATAATTAGTTGAGGAAATGCTGTGGTAACATTCTTTAGTTCAGGTTCTGAAGTGTGTCTGCTGTAATACGGGGAAACTAAGTGAAGGAAAGTTTAGGTTGGAAAACAGGAAACCATGCTCTTAGCTTAACAAGCTCTTTCTGAGGGATCTCTTTTGGAGGTCAGCTAGGAAGAAAAGAGTGTCAGATTAATTTTTAGTTTTCCCATCAAAAAATGGTGATGGCAGGAGGATAATGCCTTCCCATGCTGCAAAGCAGACTGGTAAGAGGTTTGGGGTGAGGGAGGCAATCCTTTTATGGGTGTGGGCACAAACAGCTGCCCAATTCTGATATGACCAGGTAACTAAAAACAACTTTTTTAAAGAGCCTTACTGACTGTAGGCCAATGTAATGGCATCTGTTCCTGCATCCACAAGTATTCTATGATCATGGTTGGACTTGATGTTGTTGGATCCTAGGAAAGGTCGCTCAAAGAATGTATTGTAGGAGCCAAGGAGATAATTTAAATTTCTGTCATACTAAGATCCACAATCTTGTTACAGATGGCCTGTCTACAGCTTTCGAGGTATAACCAGACCTGTCAGTCACTGGCAGGAAAGGGGGTGGGCTTGGCCCAGTTCCTAAAGACTCAGCCAGTTTTTGTTCTATCTCCACAGCTGGTTAGTTAGTTCCAGATCCTTCCTGTTGAGAAGTAGGAAATGACAATTAAACCCAAAGGAAACCTCAGTTCACTTCCGGAATCATCCCTCTTTGTCATGTGAGAAGCCCTCTTTTCAATTTGCCTAAAACTCTGGGGGCTTGTGCCCTGGCTCACATTCATGGAGTGCTGCATGACAGTCAAAGATAGGAAGAAGACAGGGATATAGGACTTTTGAAGGCAACCAGCATGGGTCGGAGTATCCTCTGCTCCTCTCCCCTGGATACAAAAGCCCTTGGGCAACATCAGATTGCCAAAGAAGCTCATTGTCTGGTAGCCCTGCTCATCTTCACAGAGTGCTGTATGGCAGAACAGCAGCATCTTATATCACTGCTCATCTTCATGGAGCACAACATGGCAGATAAATCTGTGTTTGGTACCTCTGCTCATCCTCTCAGAGTGGAGCATAGTGAATAAACCTAGAAAGAAGACCCGGCTATGGGTCTGATTCCTCGACACTCACTTCAGAGTATACAGATGGAGGAGCTTTTCCTTCTCACTGGTCCTTCACAGGAAATCCCTCCAGTTTAGGGTTCATCTCTGCTCCTCTTCGTGTCACAGACTGCAGTGCAGATAGCAACCTTTGACAAGCTCCTCCTAACTCTCTAGGTGGGGAGTAAAAGTGCCTAACCTACTTCACAAGAGCCAGAGCATATCCAGCATATCTAGGCTGCTTGGGTCTGCTCTCACTGTCATTTCCCTGATGATCACAGAGCACATTTCCTCCCTACCCTACCTTCTCACAAATGAATGCAAACGAAAGTGGCTCAGAGGAGCCAGATGGAGACCCAAGTCCCTTCAGACAATCTCTGTGGATAGTTACATACTCCTCCAGAGTCTTCCTCTGTGGATAATTACATATGCCTCCAGAATCTTCCTCAGCTCTTTGGACCCCCAGATTCCTCCTTTATTGGGTTTCCTCTGCAGCAGAGCCCCCTAGGTTATCCATTAGAAGAGCTCATATGTCTTCATCCCCTTGGATCTTTGATCCTGCAAAGAATGGATTCCTGGGATCACTCCTTAGTGGGGCCTTCCTTACTAATACAACTTGCAGGTTGTAATACAATTCCTTACTAATACACTGTCATCCTCACTCCAGTTCAAAATGGGAAACAAAAGGAGTAATGGAGAGCTAGTAATAGTTCCCTCCCCTCTAAGGGGAAGCACTATTAGAATGCCTCCAAAGGACAGGGAAAGAACATAAGAACGGCCATACTGGGTCAGACCAATTATCTGTCTAGCCCAGTATCCTGTCTTCCAACAGTGACCAATGCCAGGTACTTCTGAGGGAATGAACAGAACAGGCAATTATCAAGTGATCTACCCCCTTGCCCATTCCTAGCTTCTGGCAAACAGAGGCTGGGGACACCATCCCTACCCATCCAGGCTAATAACCATTAATGGACCTATCCTCCATGAACTTATCTAGTTCTTTTTTGAACCCTGTTATAGTCTTGTCCTTCACAACATCCTCTGGCAAAGATTTCCACAAATTGACTGTATGTTATGTGAAAAAATACTTGCTTTTGTTTGTTTTAAACTTGCTGCCTATTAATTTCACTTGGTGACCTCTAGTTCTTGTGTTATGAGAAGGAGTAAATAACACTTCCTTATTTACTTTCTGTACACCTGTCATGATTTTATAGACCTCTATCATATCCCCCTTAATCGTCTCTTTTTCAAGCTGAAAAGTCCCAGTATTATTAATCTCTCCTTATATGGAAGCTATTCCATACCCCTAATCATTTTTGTTGTCCTTTTCTGTACCTTTTCCAATTCCAATATATCTTTTTTGAGATGGGGCAGCCATATCTGCATGCAGTATTCAAGATGTGGGTATACCATGGATTTATATAGAGGCAATATATTTTCTGTCTTATTATCTATCCCTTTCTTAATTATTCCCAACATTCTGTTCACTTTTTTGATTGCCGCTGCACATTGAGTGGATGTTTCCAGAGAACTACTGGGGGAGCTGATGGACAAGGGAATAGCAGAATTACCAGGTAAATTTAGGAAGTCTGTGGTACTTGCCAGAGAATATAGGAGAAAATAGAAACCTTATGTCAGGGCCAAACACCCTCTCTGGGTTTTCAGTCAGGATATTCAACTGGAAAGAGAACCCTCCAGGGGGAGGTGGGGATAGAGACAACTCTCTAGTGGAAACTTAAAGCAGTCTGCAGTGCTCCAGCCTAATCTGGACTGGCACTCCCAATGGGCAGCCATCTTCTCCAGTATGCAGATCGCTAGTTGCTCTCCTGTTCAGACAGGTAGTTTTTGGAGGTCATTCAAAGGGGTTATTCAGTAGACTTACTCCAGTTCCTGAAGTATAGATTCATTTAATTTCCATCATCATCCAAACCAGGGAAGCACTGGGACAGGCATTGGGATAACTGCAACCTTTTGTAGAGTGAGATAATAGATCTAGGCCCTCTGCTTCATCCTCTTCCTGGTCACAAAGAAATCTGGTGGAAACAAAGCGGTGCTTGACTTAGAATACCTCAGCATGTTCTCAATAGAGATCAAGTCCAAGATGGAGAAGGCCATATCCATTCAATCAATATAGGGGATTTTCTTATTCCCTGTAGATCAGGAGGATACCTTCTCCATATCCTCATTTATAGGGTCTCACAGGAGGAGCATATACTTTATCTTGGGGGATGACAGCATTTACAGCACAGATTTTTTGGCCATCCTTTCCTCTCATTTCATTTCTAAATGATGGTGCCACATATAATTTTTTCCATTGGCCTGGGCTCACATGAGGCCTGTAGATCTTCCTTTCACATCTTCAATACAGTCTTGTGTCTCACCTGACATCAGATGGCTGAGGAATGAAAGACAGAATTTTTCCACTGTGTGAGCTTCTGAAAGTAGCCATTATGGCTCATGGCAGCCTAGAAGGTTGCATCACCCACTCAGGGATAAGAACAGTCCTGGGGGCTTGGTCCTCAGAGAGGATGCACAGTATGGATGTCTGCAGCTCAAAGTGATCCAATAAGGCACAGTTTCCCTTTGGGACATTTTAGAACAGATTTGCTATTAATTTATGTAATCTGATATGTGGAAACAGGCTTCCATCCTTCCACAGGGAGCTGCAAATGCAGTTGTCCTGGGCAGAAAGATCCTGCTGTCTGTCCACCACCTCTACATTGAAAGCAATGTTAAATGTCACTGCAGAGTGGCTCAGCAGGAGAAAAATTTGGCAAGTTGAGTGGGGGCTTCTGCAGGTTAGACTCCTGGCAAGGACTTTGGCTCCCCAGTGTTGGTCCTGTTTGTCTCTCTTCATTCTCAAGGTAGTCATCAATTTTCCCTGTCAGTGAGCCAAGGGTCGAAGTAACAGATGCCCTGGCTCAGAACTGGACATGAGCTCTGTATTCCTTGCTTTCCATTTCCAACTGAGGGCAATTTAGAAGCTCAAAAAGCAGAAAACATTAGGAGTCCCAAATGGTACTTCACTGAGTACCATTTGAGCTATTAATCCCAACAGTGAGACCTTCCTTGCTCCACCAATGCTGGGAGGAATCTTTTGTTTCAAGGTCCAGTTTTACATCAGGAGCCAGACAGGTTAAACGCAGTTGCCTGGCAATTGAGAGTCACCTGAAAAAAGATGAGATATTCTGAAAGTATCATTTGTAGCCCCAAGAAAAATATTCTCCTATGTGAGGTACATGAGAGCAAGGCTGGCATTTAAAGTAACAGTGTAGAGTCCACAATGCTTCTCTAATATCAGTTTCAATATTCCATGTTTTGGAATTCCTGTAGGAAGGCCTTGGCAAGGGCATCAGGGTTTCCATACTGAAGAGCAAGTAGCTACTTCATCAGCCATCCCTCGTACAGCACGCAAGGGGAGGACCATGTCTCTTGAACATTAGATGTCTTCTCAGGACAGCCTCTCTCTTCTACTTAAGATTTTGAGACCCTCTCTGGTACCTGAGATTGGTCCCTTATGCTCTCCCATCGTATGAATTTGAAGAAAGTCTGCATATCTCCTCTCCATTAATTTTTCCTCACCTAGAAGAATATTAGGCTGGAAGCAATGCAAATAAATAGCCCTCTTCATGCTATACTACCCAGTGCCATAGGGGAAGTAAGCCTACAAGTCTGCCATTTCAGAATGATTGGCAACCAGATGGTCATACGTTTGCCCATATTCAGTTATCCAAGTTGTACATCCAATGCTTGGCTGATGCAGCATTTGGGAGAGTGATGCTCCAGCGTGCAATCATTCGATAACAGAGAATGGAGGCAGTATCTGCTTATAAATTATACTATAATTATCTCCCTCCCTGAATGCATGCTGTTATTAAAATCCCACTGTAATAGATCAGTGGACCTTAGCATAATGGAGAATAAGAAAATGTATATTTTTCTGAATAATAAGTGTGGACAGATCTGTCTGACTCTGGGCAGATTGTTCTGTATTACAATACAGAATCCAATATGACTTATGGTTCAGTAAGAAATGTTGAAGTTTATTTAATCTCTACAGTACCTCATTGTAATAGCTACCTTGAGTTAATCTTAAAATGAATTTGGCATTGGTCAGTTGGCCTATTTAGCAGTTATCCTTTGCTGTGGAAATTATCTGAAACGGGTTTAGATGGACCACACCCTTTCAGAAAAGTATTAATCACAGTCTGATGATTCTGTGTTAGGAAATGTTTCCTGGTATTCTGCCTACATTGTTCTCACATTCCATTTCCGCTTCATAAATGTTTCCTATAGGTTCATGTTCCTGTTTTCTAAGATGGAAAGGTCAATTCATTTGTTTGTGACTGAGCTGCTCTTATGTGCTTAGCAAAGTTTCACTTTGCCCCTCCCCTTCAATAACTACCACTCTTACAAAATCAAGAAATATTAGTACCAAAGGGAACAAAAATATCAATTATGGACAACATAATTGAGCAAGAAAACAAATTAATTGGCTTCACTAAAGTGTAATTTTCATTACGTGATTGAAACTAGCACCTAATATTTTTTGATAGAAGTAGTTAGCAAAATACCTGCAGTAAAGTATGTATGAGAACTGTGGGAACTTGAGCACATAAGTAAAGGTCAAATTAAGAGTAATAGAACTACCCTGTACCTTTTGTAGGCATGCTGTTGAAGGTTAGAGACCTGCATAACTACCAACTGATTTAAAAGAGGTATATATGCTGTTATTTTTTGGTGCCCAAAGTTAAACTGTATTATACAAGGGATAGAGAAGTGCTCTACTGAATGAGCGAATATAAGTTGGTGAAACAATGGCCTGGGCTACACTAGCGGGGGGGTTCGAACTAAGATCCGCAACTTCAGCTTCGCTATTCATGTAGCTGAAGTCGAAATATCTTAGTTCGAATTACCTGGCGGTCCTCACGGCGGCAAGTCGACTGCCACGGCTCCCCCGTCGACTCCGCGTACTCCTCCTGCTGAGGTGGAGTACGGGCGTTGATTCGGGGATCGATTTATTGCGTCCAGACGAGACGTGATAAATCGATCCCCGATACATCGAACACTAGCCGCCGATCCAGCAGGTACTATAGACGTACCCAATGATTAAGTAAATTTACCTCATGTAAAATGGTAAGGGCCTAAGTGTATTTTATCATGTATTTAATGGATTATACTATTTAGTAATATATATAAGCAGCTATATAATCAATGTAAATGTAGGCCTAGTTTAGTTTGGTTCATCACACCTTTGAAAAAGCTTTTTTGGGGAAGGAGTGCAAAACAACATTTTTGTTTTACTCGATATCCTGTTGTTCAACACTTGAATTGTCCCTGGTTTGGGTACAGGACAAGGATGACCTTACAATGAAACATCCCAATGATGCAGCAAAATATAATCAGTATAAATAAGGAAAGTTCCCAAAATCGCTGTCAAATATTAACATTGATAGTTTTGTTATTGCTAATCAATCAATATACTTGTATAACTGAGTGTGTAATGTGGAATCTTATTATAGATATTGTTAATAATTATTATGTAATAAATTGAATCAGAAAAGAGCGGTGTTGATAGAATGTAGGGTGTCAGCTTGGGTATAAAAGAGTGTATGGAGACTTAAGTCTTTATCTTTGTTTGTTAACAGCCTTGTCTGTGTATATTCAACCAGATCATTGGCCAGATGTATCTCAACTGTTCACTGGGGTGTGGCACTTTGTACCTCGGCTGAAATAAATCAGTGCCCTGGATCTGAAATCTGGAGTTAGCAGTAGTTTTGTCTGCTACAGCAAGCAGTGGTTGTCTGTTTTGGTAGGTTCGTAAGGTAACTTGTGGGCCTGGGTGGTGATCCTGAAAACATCCTCACATGCTAAATACTTTCATAGGTTCATATTCATAGATTTTTAAGGCCAGAAGGGCCATCATGATCATCTAGTCTGACCTGCATAACACAGACAGTAGTATTTCAACAAGTGATTCTGGCATCAAGTCCATAACTTCTGGTTGAATAACAGCATATATTTTAGAAAGAAAATCTTGATTTAAAGAGTTCAAGTGATGGTCAATCCAACACATCACTAGGTAAGTTGCTCACATAGTTAGTTGCCCTCACTGTTAAAAATGTGCCCCTTATTTCTAGTCTGAATTTGTTTAACTTCAGCGTCCATCCATTGGATGTTGTTATGCCTTTGTCTGCTAGATAAAAGAGCCCTTTATTATCACAACAGTTTTTCCCCATGTAGGTACTTGTAGACCATGGTCAAGTTACTTCTTAACCTTCTCTTTGGTAAGCTAAGTAGTTTGAGCTACTTTAGCTTCTCGAGCTACTTTAGCTTCTCGCTGTAAAGCGTGTTTCCCAGGCCTCGGATCATTCTTGTAGATCTTTTCTGAACCCTTTTTAGTTTCTCAGCATCCATTTTGAAGTGTGGATGCAAGAACTGGACACATTTCCCGTAATGATCTCACCAATGCCTTATACAATGGTATTATTATTTATTATAAGTATTGCTATAGTACTGAGACCCCAATCGTGGACTGGGATGCCATTGTGCTGGTCCTGTACAAAACAAAAAGATGGTCCTGGCCCACCATAACCACAAAGTCCTTTCCCGAGTCACTACTCCAAAATAAAATCTCCCATCCTTTAAGTGTAACCTGTGTCCTTGGTTCCTAGATGTATGATCTTGAATTTAGATGTATTAATATGTTATTCAAGTGAGCCCAGTTTACCATGAAATCTAGATTGCTCTGTAGAAGTGACCTGTCCATATCATTGTTTACCACTTCATCAGTTTTTGTGTCACCTGCAAATTGTACCAGCAGGGGTTTTGTTTTCTTCCAGATCATTGATTTATCTGTCTGATCAGGTACACTAGAGGGGATAAAGAGCTTGTCTGCATAGCATGCTGGGGCTAGGCATAATCCATCTTTCAGAGCTGTTGTACACAATGGCTTGGAACAGACTAGTGATGCCTGCTTTAAAGACTTGGCTTCACAAGGTTATAGCAAGTTATGGGGAGGGGCATAACCCTAACCTCTCCACCCCTAACCCCGTGGGTTGGTTACAGTTGGGAGCAGTGCTTGCTACACCCTTTTAAATGGGTTGAGATATCCAGAAGATATTCTTCCCTTAAAGATTATTCTATTCAGTCATTGACTTTCTCACGTCCCTTCTTATGGCTTACCCTCATTGAGAGCACAATTGAGTCCTGCATATTTAGGGTTTAAGCTAACACCTTCTTGCTTAGCTATGTAACTCTTTTCAGCTTTGCCATGATTAAAAGTGATACAGATTTTGTTCCCCACACAGCCTGACAAATATCACTAAACATATGATATAAGGAAAATTCTGACTGTTTCTTTTAGTTAACTACTTTTTACAATAGCAACAGACTTCCTCAATTTAAAGCAGGTCTTCATTCGGAGTCATTTAGGTTTTCCCTATAAGAGAGAGATTGCTCAGATCGAGAAAATTAAGAATTAAGTAAATTCTGCATCTTTTCAAATTGGGATACAGGAAGCACAAGTCCTATTTTAAATCTTAACTGGGAGAAGACTGTATTCACCAACTTAAAATTGTACAATTACACAACTTTTGAAAATTAAAGAAGAAAGCAAATACGAATCTTTTAATGAAATTTTGGGATAGGAAGATGAACCATGTATCTGTGATGAGTGTAACGAAATAGTGATAAATTCACACATTGTCAAAAAAGAATGCTGCATTAATATATAGAACTTCCCCATAACTTCTGAAAACAGGTAAACCAAAGGGAAAACTCTGGTCAACAGTGAGGGAAGACATGATGTTTTCAAACTTCATCTTTCCCAGTTTGTTGTACTATGAGAGATTGGTTAGATTAGATACCTTTTGCCATCATAGTTTCACTGAACTTTGTGAACTCAGTGTTTCAGGAAAAGACAATAGGTCTGCACCATCTCTCAGGTTGCAGATTGTGGTGCAGAGCAGTCTGAAGTGCTGTATCATGCAGTGTTTATTAGAGAGGTGCTTGCCATTTGATATATTAGGGCATTAGTTCCTTGTTTATAACCTCTTTTTAGCTGAATGAATTAAGGGTGAAATTCACCTATTTCTACACAAATGTCTATGAAATGGACTTTGTGAGGCTCTGGACAGTGGGTGAGTGGATTAAAATTCATCCTCCTGCCCATAGGCTCGCTATTGCACTGCAGCACAGTCCCCACCACAGATGAATAGCAGCTGCTGCCCATCAACATCTTTGTGGAGTTTTTAGGCCACTCGATCTGCATAAACACAGCCTTCACCAGCTGGCATCCAACATTTCTCTCCATGCTGGCTTGTTTTTAGAGATGGTGTGGAGCAGGGCCGTCCCTATAGGGGTGCAGGGCCTGGGACATAGGCGCTGAGTTTCCAATCTGCCCGGGGGTGCTCCCCTGGCTCCACCCAGGCCCCGCCCCCACTCCACCCCTTCTCCCAAGGTCCCACCCCTGCCCTGCTTCTTTCTACCTCCACCCTGCCTCTTCCTCCCCCACCTCTTCCTGTCCCCACCCAGTTCTGCCCCCTCCCCCGAGCATGCTGCCCCCTTGCTCCTCTCCCCTCCCCTCCCCCCCAGCACCTCCTGATGCCGCGAAACATCTAATCCGCAGCAGGCACTGGGGGGGGGGGAGGTTTTGGTAGGGGGGCTCCTCCTTGCCCTGCCCGCCAGCCGCTCGCCCCTGTATTCTATACCTCACCCCACTTGGCCTCCCGCCTTACCTCCCCACCTGCCTCCTCATGATTTTATCAAAGTGCAGGGCCTGGGGTGGTCGCCCCGATTTGCCAAACCCAAGGGATTGCTCTGGTGTGGAGTCCCTCCTGTATATTCACATTAACTAATCTGCACCCTCTGGTCAGTGGCTCAACAGAGCCTCAGTGGTGTGGACACACATTCACTGTGGTGAATTTCACCCATTATGCCTTTTTATGTGTTTATTATGAGTGACTTATATGTGGAATTCCTAGAGTAGGGAAAGACATACAGAGATCGTCCAGCTTCAGAGCAAGGCAAATGGTGTAATGAACCCCACTCACTACAGAGTGTTATGGGTTTGGTGGTAGACTAGTCCCCTAGGTGTTTGGTAATAGGCTGGGTATACCACAAGCTCAGAGGCAAGTGCTTTAGGCATTCCGAGCGCTAGCGCTTCAGGCTGAAGACCTCAGCATGTTCCCAGAAACACTTGCACCTTTGTGTAACTGAGAGTTCCTTCAGCAAGGCTGCCAAGAATAAAACATTCAGATACTCAAGTCACAATTTCTTTAATGTGTTACAGTAAACAAACAAAGCAAGTTTCTAACAGAGCCCCTCAGGGCAAGTTAGTACATGGGTGTAAAGGTAACTGTCATTATAACTTGTTACATGCAGTGTTGTTGTTGCTGTGTTGGTCCCAGAATATTAGAGAGCTAGGGTAGATGAGGTAATATCTTTTATTGGCCCACCTTCTGCTGGTGAGAGAGAGAGAAGCTTTCGAAGTTACACAGAGCTGAAAAAGAGCTGAAGACGACCTATATGTAAGCTAAAAAGCTTGTCTCTCTCACCAATAGAAGGTGAGCCAATCCATTTTTTTTTCTCTCACACCTCATAACCCTTCACTCTTTCCTTTGGCCTGCAGTCAGTAGCCCGGTGTCCTTCTGCTGTGGCTCCTGCTGTCCCCTGCCAGCTCTCAGACTTGCCAGCTCACCTCCCAGGCTGCCTATCTGACCTTCTCCCACAGATAGCTCCCAGGCTGCTCCTGTTCTCCCTTGTCCCCAAGCTTCCTCCGGAACCTGAACTCCTCAGACATCAAGCTGTACATACTTCCCTTTCCTGTACTCTGCAGGTTATGCAGTCCTCTGCTGACTGGATGTTGAATTTGGGGTTAACACAGTGTTCAGTAATGAGCTATTAGATTCATTACAACATTGTGATATCATGTTTTTAAAAATGATGATGAAAACCACAGAAGAACACATAACACGCTTTCTGTCTGGAATTTATTGAATGTATAGAGCCATAGAACTATAATCAGGTTTCACCCTTTTACACATAATCATTGGTTCTCAGGTTCCATTACTATACAGTGGAATGGGAAGTACTGTTGCTTTGTAGGGTTGTATTTTCATTGTCCCAAGGGATTTACCTGCCTCATTGTCCTTTTTTGTCCTGGTATCATGCTAACAGAGGCATTCAAGATTAGCAGACTTGTTCTCTGAAGTGAAATGGTGGTTGTTGTTTAAGAGAGAGATGAAATAGACAAAATACTTAACGTTCAATATCTAGGTTATTGACTTAGGTCCGGGGGAAAAAGCAAGATTGATTTTGGTCCTTTGTGTCAGTTGATTTCAAAGTCTACCACAATGAGGCTTCCACTCTGAAAAATTGAAGAAACATTAGTTGTTCCAGGATCCTTAGGAAGAATGTACTAAATACTTATTGGGATAAATAGGCCCAAAGAGCTGCATTGCATTTAAAAATCAATCCTCTTTTTCATAATATAATTAAATGTCTGTCGTATGAGACATTCTTGTTGTATAATTGAATTATGGGTGAGAAACCTAATCTTCTGAGTTGCTTTACATATTTCACGTTGCCCTTCTTAGAAACCTGCATGATGGTGTGATTTTCCTGATTAAGCATGACAATGCAACCCATACTAAATTCAAGATGTTTGAGTTATAAAACCAAACGGTGGAAACAAAGACTTTCGCTTGACATTCTCAGATTTCGCCCCCTCCCCCAAACTCCAAAGATGCTTGGAATGAAAAATCTAGCTAGCATGGCTTAGTCAGGCACAATGGCTTGCTGCTTGCCCCAGGCAATGCATAGATCTCATAACTAAGAAACCATGTTATGATTATCATAGCAAGAGGCTTGCTTGCTTGCTTCTAGGGGTAGTAGCAGCTTTTAGAGTTGTTGCATTACTTCTTGATTGCTACTGATAGTTGTGTGGCAGGCAAACCTGGATAGTATCAGCCTTATATCCAGGCCATGCAACAGCATTGGTGATAACTGTGGCATTGAATTGCTATAGCATCAGGTAATCATCCATAAAAAAGTGCTACTGAGCTGCTGTAAAATTCACAGTTTGTGGATTCATCTGATGGAGGTACAGTACTGTAAACCAAATCAAAACCATGAGACCACTTGGATTATGTGCTGTTGTGAAAGTTCAGATTAGATGGGGCACTTTTGCTAAATGTTCATGGATTTCAGTGTCTGGGGACAGGAGCCAGAACATGTGGAGGTCCTGCAGCTCTGGAATTTTCTTTCTTTGTTGTTCCAGCAGATTCTAAGCTTATTTACTTTCAGGTCATGGTGCAAGTCTCAACTGTGTACTCATATTTTTGCCTGAAAGAGATGATTGTGGGGAATATATTAAAATTCATTCTGGGGTAGGACTCCATCTGGGTTGACATTTGTATATTGCTTATTAGAGTCACTGTGGATAGTTCTCTGAAAACATCGCTCAATGTGCAGTGGCAGTCAAAAAAGCTAACAGAATGTTGAGAACCATTAGGAAAGGGATAGATAAGACAGTAAATATCATAATGCCACTATATAAATCCATGATATGCCCACAACTTGATTACTGCATGCAGTTCTGGTTGCCTCATCTCAACTAAGATATATTAGAAATGAAAAAGGGACGGAGAAGGGCAACACAAATTATTAAGGGTATGGAATAGCTTCCATATGAGGAAAGATTAAAAAGACTGGGACTTTTCAGCTTGGAAAAGAGATGACTAAGGGGGCATTTGATAGAGGTCTATAAAATCATAAATGGTGTGGAAAAAGTGAATACAAGAACCGGGGTCACCCAATGAAATTAATAGGCAGTAGATTTAAAACAAATAAAAGGAAGTACTACTTCACACAACACACAGTCAACCTGTGGAACTTGTTGCCAGGGGATGCTATGAAGGCCAAAAGTACAACTGGGTTCAAAAAAGAATTATATAAATTCATGGAGGGTAGGTCCATCAATGTCTATTAGCCAAGATCGTCCGGGATGCACCCTCATGCTCTGGATGTCCCTAAATCTCTGACTGCCAGATGCCGGGAGTGGATGCCGGGGGATGGATCACTCGATAAATTGTCCTGTTCTGCTCATTCCCTCTGAAGCATCTCTCACTGGCCAATGTCAGAAGACAGGATCTAGGGCTAGATAGACCATTGGTCTGACTCATTATGGCCATTCTTATGTAATTTTTGCGCATGCTTCCTGAGACTGATTTGTAAATCTGAATGTAAATGAAACTGCTAGCTGTTGGTCACCATGCCTCTGATATTTATACCCTCTCTGCCATGCCTGTGGCTTTGCAGGGAAGGACGATGGGATTGCTGTTCTGCACATTTCTTTTTGATTGACAGATTAGTAAATTCAACTCTTGGATTATCCGAAGCAGGGAAAAACTATTTGTTGTTGTTTTTAGGCAAAAATTTACATCTCCATTAAAAGGAAAAACATAATTTTGAGAGTTGATATGAATGCACATATTGCATAAAGGCAGCGAAATCACATAAAGAAAAGAAACTTATTATTTTTTTAAGCAAATAGCCATATACAGGAAATTACTGTTTTCCCCCTTCATGTTTGTTTTTGATACTGAATATCTCCCCCTTTCTATGTATTATTATTACTACTGTTATTATTCTAGCCTCCTTTATTATCAGTGATATTCACTGTTACTTAACCTCCAGCCAAAGAAGGAATGGCATATAGTTCCTTAAGGAACTCATGTGAACGCTTCTTTGTAGGTCTGTGCCAGGGCAACTTGGATCAAGAACAGTACTCAGTGTGCTTTTAAGGTGTACACTGTCCATCACTTCCAATGATGTACTTTGTTTCCACTGGCTTGAGGCCTGTGTTCTAAAGGCCACAGTATGCATTCCAGATGGCAATGCAAACAATGTCTGTCAGTGAAAAACAGGTAACAATAACAAACCAAGAAGGTAACCCGAGAACTGCAACATACAGTCTAAATATGGTCTAAAATGCAAAAGAGTAAAACATATTGGTTACAATGTATAAATACATGATAAAATATTTATTATATAGAAATAAACAATGTATGCAATAAAACAATGCCAGTTTAATTTAGAATGATAATGTACCATGTTAGTGAAGAAAAATTTGCATTGAGATGGATCTTCCACTTTATAGCTTACAAATTTCGGCATGGGACTTTCTCAGTGATGCATTTGAAAGCAGGTTTTAGATGTGGGCATGAAGATTCTTTTTTTTGTCTTAGATTTTAGTTATATAAAAGAGTATTGTTATTTTTACAAATAATACTTGAGCTTTTTACACACATTCTGCCAGTGATGGTGGCTTTACAAATGAGCAAGGCATGGGATTTCTACACTGTTTGGCTTTTTGCTTCCGTCTATGGATGCTAGAGAAAATTCTTGGAAAACAACATTTTTGAAGTTTTAGAAAACGTGGGACATTTTTCTGGATCATTAAAATTTCTCCTGGTATTTCATGAGAATGAAAAGTAGCTTAATAAAAAAGCCATTTTCTTCCAAAGCTCTATTTTTCTATCCATATTGGAATAAATGCTAGTTTGAATACCTGGCTCGTTTCCCAAAGTTGCACCAAATTGTAAGAGGGTAAATTAACTTGAATATGGAAGCTGCCTTGCTTGAGATATATTGGGCATAAACGAGGATGGTGTATGCTGGTAGTGCCAGGTGCCGTAATTGTCAATTGCCTCACATCTTGTGTAGTCATTTACACCTGTGCAAAGTGAGCATAAAATCCTAATAGATCAGAATGGTAGGAGTTTACTCCTAGTTTACACTTGCTACACTCAGCCATAAATGATAATACAAGGTGCAAGTAAGTGTAGAATAAGTCCTAATCCATGTAGAACATCTACAAAATTGACCCAAAATAATGTATGTGATGGAAGTGGAGCTGCTCTGTAATAACTTATGAATACTGTCTGTTGACATAGTTGTTTGGGATGTTTACTATGAAAATATGTTGATTTACTAATATGGGCAATTACTGGGAAAAACAAGCGGGGAAAAAAACAATGGCTCAAGATTAAGCCACTCCTCTGCAAATGCTTAGAGGTTGTTGGGGGTGGGAGACCCAGGAACACAAGCAGATCAAAAGGTCTGTAGTAGTTTAAAAAGGGACTCTTGAGAGAGAGTGAGAGAGAGAGGAAGACAGTTTTGGGGGCTCTGTTCCAGGAAACCTGACTGAGATACAGACACATGCTGGAGTATCTGAAGAAGCTAGGCCTGCTTTGGTTAACAGCAAGCCTTAGATAAGGTAGACATGCGTGTAGATTGTTGTTTTAAAGTCTTGTGGATTTGGTCCTACTGTGGTAAATAACACTACTTTAGTTTTAAGGAGGCTGTCGGGTCATTAAATCCACCAGTGGTCACAGACTCACAAAGAGAAGAATTTCAGTTACCAAGCCCAGACACAACTGCTCAGTAAGCTTGGTTGATACACAGGCTACTGTAACCTAGGGCTCAGTCCAAGAGTGGGGAAACTAAGGCATTCTATCCCAAGAGAGGTAAAGGCCTGAGGCCTGACACCTGAGTGTTGATTTTCAAGTCTAAGGCTTGATCTATGCTACAGAGTTAGGTCGATGTAAGGCAACTTACTTTGACCTAATTATGACAGTGTACTCACTACAGCCTTGCTCCCACCCATGTAAGTGCCCTACTACACCAACATCATAACTCCACCTCCATGAGAGGTGTAGGGCTTATGTCAGTGTAGTTAGGGTGACGCAGTGTCCATGTAGACACTACATTACTTACATTGGCTGTTATTCTTGTCAATTTCCCAGCTCCATGCTTAAAGTAGGGCTGTCACTGGGGCAGGTGGGGGGCTCCAGCTAGATCCTGAGCTTCCCGCTCCCAGCCGGGCTGTGCTCGCCTTCATCAGAACCTGGCTGCTCCCTCGCTCCCAGCCCACCTCCTCCCTCCAATCCAAGCTGTGCCTGCCCAGCTCCCTGCTGCCAGCTGGCTTGCTGCCCAGAGGCTCCCTGCAGGGACTGGCCAGGGACTCCTTGCTCCTCGCTCCCTGCTGCCGGGAGCCCGACTGCCCCCCTGGGCTCTCTGCTCCCCTCTGTAGCTGGGCTCCCAGCTGCAAGCTCTGGACTGCTCCTGGGCTGCTGGTGGAGAGCCAGCAGCCTCCAGGGCGCAGCCCAGCTCGGAGCGGGGAGCTGGGCGGTTGCAACAGGGCGGGGAGCCGAGAGCCCGGGAGTTAGCCAGGCTGCTGTGGGGTGGGCAGCCAGGCTCCTGGCAGCAGGGAACTGAGAGCTGGGGAGTGGGCAGCCTGGCTACTGAGGACAAGGAGCCATAAGCTGGGGGGAAGGCAGCTTGGCTCCTGGGAGCGGGAAGCTGCGTGTGGCGCCTAGAGCCCAGACTTTCAGCCCCCAGCATTGCCCCTCTTAACTCGGTGGAAACACTCCTGGTGAGGACGTGCGCTATTGACAGAAGGAGGGTAGTGTGGACATGAACCACCTCAGTAATTACATAGGTTGACTTACCTTTCTAGTGTAGACATGCTCTAAGATTTTTCCAGGGTTGGAAGTGGGTCCTGGGGAAGATGGAAGATGGAAACCTTTCCCTTTCCAGTATTGTAAAATTCCCATTTCTAGTCCTAGATGGCTATGAGATAACTGATTTAAAATTGGCAATATTTTTAAGTTTGGAAAAGCTGTTATTGGCCCGCATGTGAATCTTCCCACCTTGCCTCAGACAGATGTGATGGGGTGGCGGGAAACTAAATATTTGGAGGAAACTTTTCTCTTGGATGTTAATTTTTAAAACAATCACAGCTCTTCCAAAGTGCTCAAGGATTTGAAATATTAGAATAAGGTGTGGGGAGATGTATTAGTGAGCAAAGGGCAGGTAGTGTAATCAAAGAAGAATGATAAATATGTTTGTCACATAACTCTGCAACTTACCACATGGGTCATGGATATCATGACTACTTGTATGGATGGGTGTATATAAATGCCAATATGCGTGCGCACACACAGAAATGTGTTCTCACACACTATATTTTCCAAATATGGAAACTTGTCTATTAATATATTTCATTATTCAAACGGGGGGAGCCTCTATTGTGCATTTTTTGGTGTCGCTCAAGTTTTATGGGCCTAATTTTTACTTCAGCTGGAATTTTGAGAGCTCAGCGCTTCTGAAAAATTAGGCCCTACAGTTTTACAGTCATCTAGCAAATTTATATAAAAGTGATGTAGTCAGTCCCAGTTTACAAGCAGCTACTGCCAGATTATGTATTAAAGATTTAGTTGGAACATATGGATACTTTAGTAAAACACTTAATTTAATACAGTTCTCCTTTCCCCATCCATAAGTGAAACATTGCTGTGTGACTCCTATGCTGTTTCCTTTTGTTGGGTTTTCCTACATAGGGAACTGACTTTCTCATTCCTTAATATAGCTAGCCTTTTGCTTTAAAAAAAAACCCGATGCTCAAAAGTGACCCCAGGTCAGACCACTTGGAGTTATGCACTTGTATGCACTAGCAAGTACCCTTATTTTTTTTTGGATGGATATATCAGGATTTTATAAAACCCCATTGTCCAGTCAAGGGTTAGAATTGGATAAAACTCTTTGAAACAGAACATTTCGTTGGTTTAGAAATTGGGACCACGTTGATACATGGACAGGAAAAGTGAAGCCTCATGTGGCTTCACAATTTAGATCCCATATATTCTAGTAACATGGAAGATGTAGAGATTTTAAGATCCTGAAAATGAATTTGCTTCTATTGCTGCTAAAATGTTTTATAAAATGAGGATGGAATCTTTTTAACCTTTTCCTGCTTTTTATCTGTTTTGCAGTTCTAGAATTTCCTTTTAATGTCATGCCCATTATTGCATCGTTAGTGTTCTTTTATTCTTTTGTCTCAGAAATATGTCCTGAACATGCTTTTATCTCTCTCTCCATTCCTGATCATAAATTGATACTACTTCACCACTGTGGCACAACTAATGCTCCTTCCCCTTCCTTAAGCCAACTGCAGTCTCACTGGCCCCACTGTCAATCACCAGCTGGATACTGAGACAAATTTTTTATAGCAACCTCTGTCAGTAAACAGAAAATATTTTGAAAAATACAGACCAGAAGCTGAATGTCAGCCTGCTGAGTGGCCTGCTTAAACAGGAGAATTGACACTACCGAGGTCTTGTGTTTAGCTTTCTTTTTGTTTTCGTTTTTTTAATTTAAAAATAGTGGTTTGGGGTCTAGCCCAAATAATAAACAAAATGAGACTTTATTGGCAAGGACCCATACTTTGCTAGCTGACTAGAAATACTTTAAGGTGTCAGTACTACTGTTTCTGTCTTCACCTTTTAGTTCTTTGTAAATCAGGAAGGGCCAATGTCTGTTGAGTGCAATGCAGGAGCCTCCACAAAATAACAAGGGAGACAGAATGTTCTGAACGCATTGGCAGATCCTCCATTGTCTCGTGTGTCTCCAGTAAAGTTAAAGGATTATAAAAAGTATGTTGTTTTTTGCAGTTCAAAATCCTACAACCAACAATACTGTATATCTTTATATGTAGTAATCCAAAAGAGATTTTGGACATCCTGGAATAGTGGTAGTTAGGCTTTATGACTAGTGGAAACCACACTCACAAGACTTAGGCAAAAAGCCACGTTTTTTTTTAAACCACTTTGTAAGGGGATTGTGGAAGTACATGGCATATTACGTAGTAAATCTTATATTAGAATGCAGCAAACCCCTTGTTGAAGAGTTGCATGGGTCTCTCGAGCCAGAGAATATTGCTGTCCTACAGATATATTGTTGGAAGATGCACTGAAGTGCAGCCTTCTTGTTGGTTGATAAATGGAGATTAGAATCATCTACTAGGCTATTTTATGGTACTTGTTAACAATATTTACCTTCCTAAATTGATTCAGTATAATCCTTGCTATGGCTTTGCCTCATTTCTAGAAGACATATAGATAATGTGGTACTTATATGAAGTCTTACATGTCACTGAAAAACTGCTTTTTTCCTCCCTTAGTTGAATTGTGCAGCAGGATTGTATTAACATAGACTTTAGAACATTTGAGCTCCCATAGGGTATGGTGTGTGGTTGATATGATATGACTTGCCTTCAACAGTTGTTTTAACAAGATATCCTTCATAGAAAATATACCAAGCTGAAAGGCATAAGTGAGCAACGTTAGTAAGAAACACTGTTGGCAAAATTCTCTACTTTCATTTTTATCTGATTAAATCAAGGCTGAATGTTACATTGAAAGAAAGTATTTTTAACTTAATACAGTATAAAGTATGTTTATTTCTTAAAAATACCTTTTATATTTTACAGGAGATGGTTTCTTGTAACTTAAGTTAAACACATTCCAAATATATAAGCATTTAGTCATTTTGTTTTTGGCAGACATATAGTTCAAACCCAAACTGTTACTGTTTAAAATTAGTTTCTCCTCTCCCAGCTCCCCATAAAACTGTTTTAATAATACACTAATTAACACTTTTGTGGTACTTGGCACATTTAACACAGAAGTTAATTTACTGTTCCTGATACTTAAAACGGTGTTTTAAAAACAGATCAGCAATACTGAGTACAAAACAGTTTCTCAGTTTGTGCAAATACAACACAAGATTTGCTAAACACAAGATTTGCATATAATGCTACTATTAAAAATGCATATACTTCAGTACCTTGGTGGAAGTGTAAATAATGTTTGGACTAGTATATGAGCATTTTTTTCAAATTTTTGTTGATAGCGGCTAATTCTTTTTTCCTTGTAATGTGCAGAGAGTTTGAGATCTTAATTTTGGACTCTGTTGAGAAATACTTGACTTACATTTTTTTATCTTCATTTTTATGTGGTTTTTCCTTGCTCAGGGTTATTGTGTTGGCTGAAAAAT
Organism: Emys orbicularis; assembly: GCF_028017835.1. NCBI lineage: Eukaryota > Metazoa > Chordata > Testudines > Emydidae > Emys > Emys orbicularis. The sequence continues at coordinate 49,768,820 of NC_088686.1, read as the reverse complement.
ATTCAACAAAACCAATATCTGAAGTACATATCTGTGTGAATCAGAATGGTTTGACTGACCATGAACTTGAGAACAGATTTCAGATAGACAGATTTTACTGTCTCTTGACTTTATACTGTAGAGAAACACTTACTGCACAGGGAGACTACAGACTTGAGGGTCTGGTAATGGGATATGGAGACCTTCACCTCTAGGTCACCAGTTTGAATGTAGCACAGGTGGGTAGAAACCAAAAGTCATTATTATCTGATGGCTCTTGCTGGCCTATGTGAAATGAGTTGGTGGTCTCAGTCAACTTCCAAGCAGAAAAATGTCAGTATCACGAAACCATCATAACAGGTCTCGCAAATTGGCTGCCTTGCTGGATGTCTTGGTAGAAAAACCAGTGACGGAATGGGTGTGGTCACTTATTTACCCCCAATCACTAAAGTGGTTCCTCGGGACAGGGTGTGGAGGAACGAACCATTGTGGCTTGTTAAGCAGGATCTATTTTGTGAATACATTTTTAGTACTGTGCACTTTTGATTCTTACTGTCCTCACTTGTCAGGTACTTCAAGCAGGTTAAGTGAAAATGCCACCTTAATCTTCCCTGTTGCTTAACTTCCCCTAATGTGGCTTGCATAAAAAAATTAGAACAAGACTTAGGAAATGGAGAAAGAAGAGGGGAATTCTTACATTTACAAATGTTAGCCATGAAAAAGGTCTGGTAGGTTTATCTAGTGTGTTCCTCTGTCAGTGCAGGGGAGAATATATTATTTATTTATACAACAGACAGATATCTAGTATATTCAGTCAGTTAATGTTACTACTTGTATTTGCTCCAGCCTGTGTTGACTGTATGGAATAGCATAAAGCACTGATCTATAGATGAAATTCACTTGCTACTACTACTATTATTATTGTAGTTGCCGGGGTGATATTAATTGCTTGCAGATGACAAAATATAACACTTAATCATGATCACTACATAAATACCAACTCACAAACCAGTTGTTTGGCCTGGGGATTGATAATGTATACACTCTTCTGAGATGTGGAAAATTTTTCTCTGTTTGCAGCTTTACTGTTCAGGGTTTTTCTGTCTCCCTTCCTGAGAGAAAAACAGCCCTTTTATAAACTCCTGATTAGATAACGAGGCTCACTTGCCCTTATGAATGCAGATTCATCAAGGATCCCAGCTGCTTTTCCTTTAACTTCAAACAGTTGAAGGAGGCACTCCTGTCCATATGCTTCAGGAGCTCCAATTCTCAGATCTAGTCCAATTTACTACCAGATCTAGTCATGAGCTGAAGTATGGAAATGTAGTTCCACAGTTTCTTTTGGAATAGCCTTCGGTTCCTTACAGTTGGTGTCTGCAATTGGCCCTACACATCTGCCTGAGTCAGCGGAGATTTCTTTAATGGGAAAATCGGATAGGAGAAGTGTTCTTTCCAAAAGGGTGACCTGGAGTGGCTCTAGATGTGCCATTGTTCCCTCTCCCACCCGAAGTGGCCAACCATGGTTATTTTTTCCCCTCAGCTGCTGGGGTGGAGGTCAAAAATGTTTGCTTGGTGCCCTCCTCCTCAGCAGCTGAGCAAAAAAAAAAAAAAAATTAAACAGCTGGTGAAACAGCAGAGCAAAAACCAAAACCCCCAGCTGTATTGCACCCAGGGCAACCATCCTGTTCACCCACCCATAGAACCGGTCCTGAGCATGGCCCCATGAGGCTCTGAGTACTGCCCATTACAGTAAGCTATCAGTTCGTTATGCAGTAATGCTAACCCCAGGAATGTGGAAGTAGCTATTTTTGGAGAATCAAGAGGCTTTGAGTCACCAGGAGACAGTTGATGAGGTTACCCTTTCACTGTTTTTGTGCACGTTACACTGATGTAGTATGTTGCTTCATTTTTCTGTGTTCCCTACATGGCAGTCACTCTTGCGTAGTGTCAGTCATTTGTGACTATTGCCCACTGTTAACAGTATAAGAGGGTGCTATGATGATTGTATAGGAAGATGTAAAGGGCAATTGCTACTGAACGATTGTCCTTGGAAGGTCATGTTTTGGGGAGAAGCTGCCATTTGGCAGAGATTAAAACTGTGATCCTGATCACTTGTGTTCATTAAATGATTTCCTGGCATTTGTCACAAAACCAGGCATGTTAACTGCTGATGGGTGAACCTCCAAAAGCTGGAAGGTTTGGTATGGATAAGCACCCAAAACGCTTTCTGAATGTATCTGCAAAATTGGGCTAAAAGTCTTGAGAGAAGTGACATTCAAGATTTCTAATGCTGCTTGTTTCCAGTCAGACCAGAAATAACAACACATTCTCCTTTGAGTAGTGTCCCCATGGGTGCTCCACTGTAGGTGCACTTGTGTCCCTGTGCTGCTGATCAGAGAACTTTGGTAGCAGTGTCCGTTCAGTCCTCACATGCACTGTCGCCCCCTCATGCCCTTCCACAAGTCTAACCAGTGTGCGCAGGTGAACCCCTCTTCAGTTCCTTCTCAACTGCCCCTGGCTAGACAGAGTCATTAGCAGTCCGTTTGTGGATCGTTAGGTCTACTCTCTTTCCTTAGCATTTTCAGTAGCTAGTTAATCTTCTCTCTTCGTAGTAGATTTTTTAAATTTTCTCTCTCTCTCTCTCTCTCTCTCTAAGGAGATTTTTAGTTTTCCCTTTGTCTGGGGCTGCTTCCCCCAGTATGGGATATGCCCGTCTCACTGAGCTTTAAGAAGTGCCTCTTGTGTAAGGAGGCCATCCCTGTGGTGGATAAACATTCTCACTGTATCTACTGCCTCGGGGAAGGCCACATTCCTCAGAAGTGTGGTCTCTGTCAACAACTCATACCCAGGTCTCGGAAGGACAGGACATAAATCCTAAACTTCACAATTCTCAATCCAGTGTTCCTATGAGCCTCAGAGGAAAAAAATCCAGATTTTCCTGACATAAGCCATCAAGCCCACAGCCTTCTGCCTCACCACCATCTGCCTCAAAACATCAGTTTTGACATGTTGGTCGAGGCATCAACAGACCACTCCCCTCAACTCCAGCTGCAGCTGACCAACCCATTGCACCCATTTGGATATACCGCTGTGCTCCATTCCACAACAACTGGGAATGAATAACATCCGACTGATAAGTCCTGGAAATCATCCGCAATGGGTACTCCATCCACTTCACCTTCCCCCCCCCCAACACCCTTCTCTCCCCCTCTTCAGGGACCCTTCTCACGAGAGTTTATTATGACAAGAAATAGATCACCTTCTCCGGTTAGGAGCCATAGAACCAGTACCTCAACATCTGCAAGGCAAAGGTTTCTACTCTCGTTATTTTCTGATACCCAAAAAGAAGGGAGGTTGGAGACCCATACTGGACCTCAGAGCTCTAACAAATTTGTCAAAGCTCAAAAATTCAGGATGGTAACACTAGCAGTGATCATTCCATCTCTTTGGAACAGGGAGATTGGCTTTTGGTCCTTGACCTATAGGATGTTTATTTCGACATATTGATCCTACCTTCATACAGACAATTCCTCAGATTTACCCTGGGCAGGACCACTACCAATACAAAGTACTCCCCTTTGACCTCTCATTGGATCTGAGAGCATTCTCCAAGGTCCTCTCTCTAATGGCTGCTTATCTACGCTTCCAGGGGTTCATGATCTACCCCTACCTAGACGATTCTCCTCAGAGCCTGCTCCTTCAGCGATGCTCCAGGGTTACCAAAACTGCAGTCAACTTGTTCACAGAACTGGGTCTACAGATCAACATCCAACAATCAACTTTTATCCCTATACAGCACCTAGAATGTATAGGGGCTGACCTCGACTTGTTACAGCCCAAAGCATTCCTTTGGGGATTATCTCCTTCTTCCCATGGAACAGGGACCTTCTCTGCGCCTTTCCCCGATGTCCTCTACTGTCGAAAGTCCTATTAAAAATAGAAAGAGAAGGAGTACACATCATACTGATTGCTCCCACCTGGCCAAGACAGACTTGGTACCCATACCTGTCACAACTGGTGACATGCCCGCCGATCTCTCTCCATCCCATGCCATAGCTCCTATCACAGAATGAAGGACATGCTCTACATCCCAACTTGCAGATAGTGTGCCTCGAGGCTTGGCTCCTTCATGGTTCCAGAGAATAGAAAAGTCCTGCTCGGACTAAGTACAGGAAGTGTTACTACACAGTAGAAAATCCACTACAAGTCTGTCTTACCAGAAAAAGTGATCCAGGTTTCAGGTTTGGTATAATTCCCAACAAATTTCCCCGACATCTGCTACTCTCCCAATGGTCCTAGACTATGTGCTAACTCTATAAAAAATCAGAGCTATCCATCAGTTCACTCAGAGTTAACCTAGTGGCTATAGCAGCCTTCCATCGACAAGTAGAGGGATACTCAGTATTCTCAGACCTGACCACAAAACAATTCCTCAGGGGTATAGTGAACCTTTTATCCCCAACCCAGACATCCTACCCCAACATGGGACCTAAACCTAGTACCAAAAAGTCTGACTAGACCTCCCTTTGCTCACACACCTGTCGATGAAGGTGGCCTTTCTGGTGGCGATCAGCTCGGCGAGGAGATGGCGCCCCCGATATTCTTTCAGGACAAGGTCACACTCAGACTGCACCCGAACTTCATCCCCAAGGTGACCTCCCCCTTTCACATAAACCAACTAATTCACCTCCCGACCTTTTACCTCAAGCCTCACCGTAATAACAGGAAGGCTAAACTGCACATGCTAGACGTTAGGAGAGCCCTGGCCTTTTACTTGGATAGGACGAAGGCGTTTAGGAAATGTCCTATGATTTTCTTTTCTATTGTGGAGAGATCTAAGGGCTCAGTCAGATCGGCCCAGAGACTCTCCAAATGGGTCTTGGACTGTTTTAAACAATGCTATCAGATTTGCATCATAACACCTTCATCCAGTATTTGCACTCACTCCACAAAGTCGGTTTCTTCCTCCGTCGCCTTTTTCAATAATGCCCCATCTCAGAAATATGAGCAACCTGGGTGTCTGCACATACCTTTTCAGAAAATTATCTGATTACTGGAGACTGCGCTTCCAATGCCATCTTCAGTTCCCTCTATAACTGACTTGACTTCGAAACCCCAGCCCTACAGTGGGGATACTGCTCAGGAGTCAGCTACAGTGGAGTACCCTTAGGAACACTACTCGAAGAAGATGAGGAAGTTACTCACCTTGTGCAGTAATGATGGTTCTTCGAGATGTGTCCCCATGGGTGCTCCACAACCTCCCCACCTCCCCTCTACTTTGGAGTTCTTGTCAAGGAGTCTGCAAGAGAGAAGGAACTGAAGGGGGTTCAGTGTGAATTTTGGGTCACTTCTTCTCTTTCTCAGTCAGTTGACTCATCCCTAATGTTAATCCCAGTGATCACAGACTAAATTTCAATTGGGTAGTTACATTCAGTCTATATGCATTTCATTTGTCTTACCAAGCCCCTTAGTTCTTTACTGGCTCATTGTTATATCATGACGGTTCTGGTCTCTTAGCTCTGTGGTCAAAACCAAAGTTTTGAGTGTGTACTGAGTTCTTTTCTAGAGTGGAATTACTTTAGAAAATAAAAATAATGCATATGTAATGTTTGTTGCAAAATAATATTTAAATAAAATCTGCAGAATTATTGTTCCTATTTAAAGTATAGTTGTTCATTTGATGTGACTTAAAACAACATATTGACTAAATATTATGAGGGTAGGCAACTTTCTATTGGAAGCATTAACTGTGCACCTCATTAATACACTCATTTAAAAACAATATTCACCAAGTCTCCTAAGAGCATGGTGCCTTTGTAGTTTTGGTATATTTTCTAAACATCCTGCCCCCTACTCTCAAAACAAGATTATTATACTTATTCCTGTGACACCAAATGACAACATATATAGATATTCAGTTCTGTTGGGCCTCTCACTGTAAGCCCCCTTTCCCCAGACCAGGCGGAGAAGCACTCATCCTCCCTCCCCTTGGGGGTGGCAAAATACCAGGTTTAGTGAGGACATGCTGTTGGCATCATCCTAGTCACACCTTTCTAGGGAGGCTGGGAAGAAATTTTTCCCTCACCAACAGGTTGGCCAAGGTGGAGTGAGTGAGGGGTTTTTCTCCTTCCCCACCATAGGTTCAGGGAGGGTTTTGTTATGGTGAGTAAGGAAGGGAGTTAGGCTATGATATTGCAACTCATTATGTAAGTGTGGGGTGGCTGTCCAGTGCAGGTAGTCCATAGGGAAGGGATACAGTGACCAGATAAATGGGTTGGTAAAGTACTTTAAAAGAGGTGTTTGTTAAAGGAGCGCAAGCGTGTGTGTGTGTGTGTGTGTGTGTGTGTGTGTCAGGGCTCCTATGACTGGCACAGCAGGGAGCCAACCCCCGTTCCTTATATCCTACCTTAACCCTCATTTGGGGGTGGGGAGGATAGTAAGGTCCCAGCAATTGGTTGGCTGGGAACCTGCATGGAAAAAGAGGAGGGCTGGCGGAAGCCCCTCGGGTACAGGTTGAATGATCATGGAGTTACCTGCATTGTTCACTTTTATTTGCTGGGTAGTCCCAGACATCTAATAATAAAGTTGTGGCCTGATTAAAATCATATCCAGTGTCTCCTGGTCTTCTTTCGGTATAGCTGGACAATGACTTTGTTTACTAATTGCTAGAATATTATTTGCTTGAGAACAGTTATGGTAAGTAAAAAGATCTAAAGAAAAGAGAGTCTGTCACTAACTGTTTTAAATTGACATCTGCTTGTTATAATGCCTTGTACTTGCATACAGTTTGAGATCAAGCTATAAAAAAAAATCACCGCTTCAGTAAATACATTTATAGTGCTTGTTTATTGTCCCATGTAAAAATGCTCAATAACAATGAGTGGTGAATTAAAATACTATAATGTAAAGAAAATTTGGACTAAATGTGAAGGAGAAATGGTGTTTGTCTTCTAGTCAGTAGTGAAAGGAATATTAAGGTTTAATTTTCAATCAGCATTTTTTTCCTTTCTCATTTTTTTAAATTAATAGTCAGTGGGTTAGTTAACCATCTGTCTCTCGATAGGTAGATAGATCGATAGATACTATTTAAGTTTATTTTTTTTAAAGTGCAAAATTTTTTAAAAAGATAATATGTTAAATCCAGCAAAATGAATCAGCTGAAGTTTTGACTGACTAGTGATCCTAGTTTAAATTCTTGTGCATGTTGTTGTTTTTCAGAAGTGGTAGTTGCAATTCTGACTTATGCAACCTCTCCCTCCCACTCCCACCCAGAACACTTATATCTACAGCTGAAACTATGGATGGGGATCTAGGGGCTGTAGAAATAGACAAATCATGGTGGACGTTTGTGAAGTCTTTTAATTTGCTAATCCATGCATGGAACATTTTCAGCAATACCCAGAGATTAAGCCCATGGGCCAAGGGCAGGGCCTCAATTTTAGTTTGCAAGTGATCATCACACTGTGTTTAGAGCTAGGTCTCTGCTCTGGACAATACCAAGTCTTTTCCATTTAAATTTCAGTAACGGTAACAAAATATTAAACATGGAGAATATGGATTAAAAATTCTCAGTCCGTGCATGGAATCATTTCCCAGTACAAAATATGTATTCTAATATTAGAGATCAAAAAACCCGTTACCACTTTTTTCAGAAACAGAAGGAAAGCTAACTGAATACAGTATGTTAATTTGATGCAAAATATTTGTTTTCTGATGTGATTATTAATGAGCAAAGAACAAAAAAAAAGATTTTTGTGTAAATGATTGCATTAGTGTTTAGTAATGTAATAAGTACAGCACCTCAATATAATTTTTAATAGATTTTTTGTTTACTCTGATGATTAACTGGTACTTCATTCACATTAGGGTGACTATTTTAATGTAGGTCGCAGAAATAGTAATCACTTTATTTCTTAGTAGTACCTTTATGATAGCAGGAATACTTTGAAATCATACATTCAAAATGTAACCATATTTTAAGAAGTGACAAAGACAACGGCCTATCATAATATATCATAAACTGCGTTACAGCTAAAGAAGGGCCACTGGTGTTGTATTCTCAAAGTGTTCAGGTATGCTTTGATTCCCTGTCTAGAATTGCAAATCTGAGTTTTTCCTTACCTCTGTGTAGCTTGTTCTGTATGTAAAGCTTCCAAGGAAAACCTGATCACCATTTTTCACATTCATTACTACAGAAGGAATTGGTAAACATTTTTATTACAAGCAGCAGCCAGGCTAACAATCAATAGAAGGTAACATTTTAAAATGAGGCTTTTCAATAATTAATGCCTTTGATATTTCTGTAATAACATTCATGATGGAATCATCTGGTATTACTGTATGTCCATAGGATTAGCACTTCAATACTACATTGATTAATTGGGCTATTTTTCTTTAAAAGGTAACAAATAAAGATTTGAGTACAAGGCGCACATTTTCCCTTTCTCCTATGGAAAGTGCGTCCATCCCCAATATTATGGAAGCGCTGCTGTGAATATAACCAAAGGCAAGATGCCATTTTGAGAGGGACAATGGAATGTTTGTCCAAAAGACATGATTGTTTTTTCCTTTTAAACCACAGAATGTTAACTAGTAGGAATGGCTTAATCAGATGGAGTGGGCTTTTGAATGGTTGCTGTTCTATGGCAATATTCTAACCCAAGAAAGAACAGGCCGAAAGTCGGTTGAATGCTTAAATTGAAATCTCTCCTCTCCTTGCCATGAAGGGCTCCTACAGGTTATTTACATGTCACTCCTATTGCCTTCAGTGGGAGTTCAGTGCACAGAGGGCTTGCAGAATCAGGTCCAAGCACTGGACTTGTGGCTCCCATTGAATTTAAGAATGTTGTCATAGATTCGCTGTTATGCTTACTTCGGTGTAACTCCTTATAGAAGTGCGTATGTGCTGCTTCTGCCATGCTATCCTCCTTCCCAGAGACCTCCATGGGTCTTCCTTGGGCTTTAGGAGCAGTGTGGGCTAGAAGGAGCATAGTCTGTAGCATTGTTCTCTGTTCAGCTTACAGTATTCCATGTGGAAACTTGGCGGGGAAGTAGGTAGTTAATGAGCAGCTGCATAGGGACTCCTATGAGCTATGGAATTGTGCTTCTTAGAAGGGCCAGCATTACCATGTGGATGGATAGCAATCCAAGAAGGATGCTCTCCCATCTAGATCCCTGGAATTTGCAGGTTTAGGGTGCCTCAACCTTTACTCACCCAACTCCCTTCACTAGAGGAGATAATTCCAGAAAACTCCACAAGGTAAACCAGCCACAAGCAGAACTTCAAGTTAAGACTCTCATCAAGCGTTGTGTGTGTGTGTGGGGGGGGTGGCATTTTTAATTGCCATTTTCAATATATCCAGTATATTTTTTTTCCATTGGAAATGTATTAATTTTCTCAGAAATCCACTGATTTGTGGTGTACATTGTCATGTTTTGTAGAAAGTATAATATAATCTGATTTTTTCCCTTTTAACTCCTTGATTTCACTGTACACACTTAAAAATTAGGGGGGAAGGATTGTAATTTTTAAAAGCATATGGTCACTCTTCATGTTCAAAAAGCTCAGCCATTTACAAACGTTGGCTCAATCAAGATTAACAATAATTTAAAGGAAGAATTAAATGGCTTTTTTCCATTGCTAGCAGTTAACAGAAGAGTTAAAGTCAATTGAGGACATACGCATTTTAGTAAAGCGTTTGATACTGTCCCGCACGAGGAATTATTGGTTAAATTGGAAAAGATGGGGATCGATATGAAATTCCAGAGGTGGATAAAGAACTGGTTAAAGGGGAGACTGCAGCGGGTAGTACTGAAAGGTGAAATGTCGGGTTGGACGGAGGTCACCAGTGGGGTTCCTCAAGGTTCGGTTTTGGGTCCGATTTTATTCAATCTATTCGTTACTGACCTCGGAACCGAATGTAGGAGTGGGCTGATAAAGTTTGCGGATGACACAAAGTTGGGAGGTATTGCCAATTCGGAGAAGGATCGGGATATTCTGCAGGGAGACTTGGATGACCTTGTAAATTGGAGTAACAATAATAGGATGAGATTTAATAGTGAGAAGTGTAAGGTGATGCATTTAGGGATGACTAATAAGAATTTTAGTTATAAGATAGGGACGCATAGGTTGGAAGTGACGGAGGAGGAGAAGGACCTCGGAGTCCTGGTTGATCGCAGGATGACTATGAGTCGGCAATGTGACGTGGCTGTGAAAAAAGCTAATGCGATTTTGGGATGCGTTAGGCGAGGTATTTCTAGTAGGGACAGGGAGGTGCTGCTTCCGTTATACAAGGCGCTGGTGAGACCTCATTTGGAGTACTGTGTGCAGTTCTGGTCTCCTATGTTTAAAAAGGATGAACTCAAACTGGAACGGGTACAGAGAAGGGCCACTAGGATGATCCGAGGAATGGAAAACCTTTCCTATGAAAGGAGACTCGAGGAGCTCGGTTTGTTTAGCCTAACCAAAAGAAGGCTGAGGGGGGATATGATTGCTCTCTTTAAATATATCAAAGGGATTAATACCAAGGAGGGAGAGGAATTATTTCAGCTCAGTAGTAACGTGGACACGAGAACGAATGGATATAAACTGGCCGTGGGGAAGTTTAGGCTTGAAATTAGAAGAAGGTTTCTAACCGTCAGAGGGGTGAAAATTTGGAACAGCCTTCCGAGGGAAACGGTGGGGGCGAAAGACCTTTCTGGCTTCAAGATTAGGCTTGATAAGTTTATGGAGGGAATGGTTTGAAGGGATAACGTGATTTTAGTCAATTAGGCATTAACGTGCCATCGCGGGTAAAATGAGGGTCCGGCTGTAGAATCTTGCCTGTATGCTCGGGGCTCTGCTGATCGCCATATTTGGGGTCGGGAAGGAATTTTCCTCCAGGGTAGATTGGCAGAGGCCCTGGAGGTTTTTCGCCTTCCTCCGCGGCATAGGGCAGGGGTCGCAGGCTGGAAGATTCTGTTGTGGGTGGGTCAGCTTTTGTGGCCTGCATCATGCAGGAGGTCAGACTAGTTGACCATATTGGTCCCTTCTGACCTTAAAGTCTATGAGTCTATGAGTAGTTAATTACATTAGTCAGATGTCATCAGAAATACTAGAGATTTATCAGAGGCATGACTTCATAATCATTAAGTTTTCAGTCACAACCAAGTTTGAGCACAGTAAAATTTATTTCTTTGCCTCTTACTGTTTGAAAGATTGTAGTACAGAATGTGTGTGGTCTGAGTTTTTGCGGATGTGATCTGCATTTAATGTGTGAAAATTAATTCCCCAAACTGCTGGCAGGCAGCATGTACTAGTTAATTATTCAGGTGGATGACAAATGCAGAGCAGAGGTTCTCGCAAAGACAAAGTTTGTATGATGCATGTTTAGTAACTGATAGGCTTGACATTCTGTGGTGTCTTATTCAGTGCTAATCCTAATAAGCTGCCTGATGAGATGAACGCCTATCCTCCTGTCCTTTATAAAAGGAAAACAGAGATTTGAAAGAACTTCATTATAGCAATAAATCCCATACTTCCCGTTATTCTTGTTGAAAAGAGATCTTGTCCAGATGAATTAAAAAAAATACCAGTATAATACCGAGTACTGAAATGAATAGAAGAATACATTGTAAATGTCTCCTCTATGAAAGTAGCTGCAGTTTAACTTTAGTGGTAGGCCTACTTTCTGTACTATAATGCCCTTTAAATTGTTTAACTATGATCTGCAGGCGATATAATCCTATGGATGTATTATTACAGTTCCATGAATATTTGCAAATTTCACGAATAGGAACCTGAAAGCATTTTCTTTATGGGGATGTCATTTTTCTCCCTTCTGTTTTTGTTAGTGAAATACCACACATAAATTTATTATGCATATTCTCTTGTCTCATTGGGCTGGGCCAAAGTTGCCCACAATTATCAGAGGTGCTAACAGAGTGAAGAGTTTACAAGTCCAAGTGGTAACCCTGAATTTTGCCTCTAACTTCCATTTTTCAGTTGCCTTTTTGTGGTTTTATCCTGCTTCTCTTCTCTCTTCTCCCATACTAAATACAGCAGGCAGGCTAACAAGCAGATTTAAGTGTGCCATTGTGTGGGTAACACATAGCATTGGTCCTGTGCAGCAATTTCGTAGGTTGTTCCAGGGAACAATGACTATGGCTACGTCTTTTGCCCACTGATTATTTTACATGCGACAATGTGAGGAGTAGAAGTTCCAGTGATGTTTTTGAACTTGGATCTCTCATATTATTAACCAGGAGAATTCAATTTCAAACCCTGTAATTATTCTACATGCAAATTACATTATTTTGGACTGCTGTACGTTAGTGAAGGGTTCAGTTATTGTGTCCTGTGAAACCTAGTTCTCCTTTTAAACTGCCCAAGCTCCAGTTATTGGGATAATGCACATTGTTAGGTCCAAATGGAAATGATCTTAATGATGGCAAAATAATACACAATGGATTTATGTTCGGATTGTAACACTCTAGTACAATTGGCAGACTCCTTCCCATAGGGGGTTAGCATGCAAAAGTGATGCAGCTCAGCATTCCAGTACATTGATAGAGGTATGTGCTGAAATAGAACAGTGCTTGCCTCATGTGCATTCTCAAAGTACTGTTAGTCCTGCGGTCATAAGCATCACATAATAAAATGTATTTAAAATTAAATTAAATGTTCATACCTAAATGGACAATAATTCAGACAAGGGGCTGTGATCTTAAAAAGCTAAGCTTTCATCAGCAGCAGTTCACATTTAATATTGCACAATGAGTTCTTTTTATTTATGGGGCATTTAATCAGGGGGCAGTATTTAAACATTTGAGGGGAATATATATGGTTGGTGAAGGCTGACGAACTGTAATAATTTAAGACATTTATTTATCTTTACTAAACATGTGATGCATTGACTGCTGGCCAGTGATCTTGACCATGGCTTTGAGTAATCTTCCTTTTTTGAGGTGAGAGGAATGTTAACATAGTATACAACTTACGTCAGTCCTAGGGCTCTCCAGATTAGGTTCTTTTAATCACTCTGAATTATAGGTAATAACTGAAACTAGTTTTCTGATGCTGACTGAGAAATTCAGCTGCAATCACCAACTTCATTTCCACTAGGATGTAAGAGCTAGCTGAAGTCAGTATAGAGAGAAAACACATTTGTTCCACTTATTTATGTGTCCTGTCTTCCTTTTTCTTGCGCAAATTGTTAGGCGTGGTGATTTCAATTCTGAGACCACAATACTCACTTCCACTAAGATTTAAGAGCTGGCTGAGATCAGAAGCATAGAGGGAAAACCGCTTTTGTTTGTTTCACTAATATATGTATTCTCTATTCCTTTTACTTGTGTAAATTGTTGGGCATGGTGGTTTCATTGCTAAGACTTAATTTTACCTAGCCGAAAAATGCATTCTGTACTGTGTAAGTAATTGGTGTCTACAAAGTAATTTCATAAGGTACTTGATATATAATAGCGGGTACTGCTCTTTTAGTAATAGAAAAAAAGTTATTTTAGGAAGTTCAGCCCCATGGATAAGCTTATATCGCAAAGGATGGCAATAGCTTTTTGTGCTATTATCTCTTTCCCCTTATATTTACAAATGAAGGTAATGATATATATGTTTAACTAAGAGAAAGTATATATAATAAAAACCAACCTCTCCTTTTGCCTAAGTCATTTGGGCAAAATCTGAGATCTACAATATAAATGGTGATTTATCTTAGGAACATAAGAATTGCCATACTGGGTTGGACTGGTGGTCCATTTTGCCCAGATGCTTCAGAGGGAATGAGCAAAACAGGGAAACTTATTGAATAAGTGAGTTTGTTAGTAGTTCTGCAGCTTGATATTTGAGTTCCTTCAGAACTCTTGGGTGAATACCATCTGGTCCTCGTGACATACTACTGTTTAATTTATCAATTTGTTCCAAAACCTCCTCTATTGACACCTCAGTCTGGGACAGTTCCTCAGATTTCTCACCTAAAAAGAATGGCTCTTGTGCTAAGATCCGCGGCTCTGTTACAAGGCATACTTCATGCTGCTTGCATCTTGCGCGTGGAACCAGACCTGTCAGTCCCTGACAGCAGGGGAATGCCCTTCCTCCTGTACCATCCAGTTTTTTCTTCCCCTGCAGTGGCCACAGGGCACTTCCCCTTGGCAGGAAAGGAGAAAGGAAGGATTGGAAAAAAACTGGCTTTGGAAGAAGCACCCTCCTTCCCCCATCTCCATGAGGGGAGTGAAACCAGAAGGGCAGCATGCTAAATGGAAGATCGTTCCAGAAGCTGGGAAGGGGCAATGGGAGATGGATCACTTGATGATTGCCTGTTCTGTTCATTCCCTCTGGGGCACCTGGCTTTGGCCACTATCGGAAGACAGGATATGGGCTAAATGGACCTTTGGTCTGACCCAGTATGGCCGCTCTTGTGTTCCTAAATGAGCTGTAGCTGCCCTAGACAAGCTATTGCTGTGTGTCCTTCCTCGTGCACTTTGGGAAGGTGTTATAGGGGCAAAGCATTTTACTACCACACCTAGGGAAAGTATTGGGTTGTTATCTCCATCTGCTGCTGTAGGTCACTATGTCCTCATGTCCAGGTTGTTGTTCCCAGCTTCTTTTGCAGGTTGCCGTGCCACCTCCTCCATCTCCTTCCCCCTAGCATATGGCTGTGGAGTGATGAGAAAAACAGCACTCCAGATGTGGGAGAACTGGCAGGCACTAAGGGGCCTCTTATTCCATCACTTGTTTATTTCTACCACGCCATCCCTCTGGTCTCCATTTGATAAGGCCAGAAGATATCGCTCTCGAAGATCAATGTGGCTATTTTCCTTGCTTGTCAGGGACTCAGCATTTTTAACTATGGAAGATTTTTATCTGAAAGACTGGCCTCCTCAGTATATAGTTTACAGGCAACCAAGTCCAAGCAGGCATTGATTCAGTCCCCTCCCTTGGGCATGAAAACTCCCAGGTGGCATCAGGTCAAGACAAAATAAACAAACATGAATTGTCATCTGACACCCCAAGTGCCCCTGCATGCTTTCACAGCAGTGCTAACATGGGTTGACAGTACTGCAAGTATGGTCCCTCTCAACCTAGAAATTATAAGGCCTAAGGACTTCTCCCTGGAAGTGGGGGCAGTGAGAGACAGAGGAGAAATGGATTCAAATCTATTTCATTCAACTATATGGGGTTTTGGTCCTTGGGATCAGACACTCAGACAAATCAGTTCCCAGCTGTCTTAATGGTACAATGGGAAACTTTACAGAAAGCTGAGGCCTTTCAGAGTTATCCCAAAAGTCTACTTACAATTCTGACTCCTGCAAGATACTATAGAAAGGAATACAGGTCATATGGCAAGTTGAAGCAGTCCATGAAATACAAGAGGAGAAAACTGCAATTGCCTCAGAGCTATCTGATCCCAATCAGTCCCATGTGTTAGGGAATTAGGTACCCCAAGTGGTGCTAGGCTCTCTCAATTTGGAGCCTAAGAGTTGTCTATGTAGCTTTAATTAAATGGGCTAATTTAATATGGTCCAGATGGGGTGCCCTATGGAACCTGTGCAAGAATTGCACAAACAGCTCTGTCCCATTCCAGTTGCAGCAACCCATAGAAAGGCCGTGGCATGAATAAAATTATTCATCATCCACTTTAGATCAGAGCATTACAACTCATGCCCCATTGTATTTCTAGCCTCAGAGAACGGGGGACAGGCAGAATGGGGCCCTTTCTGAATCAAGTAAATACGTTCCTAAAGGAGGCTTATTTTCAAAGCATCCCCATTATACCATCCTCAGACAATTTTTATGTTTTGCAAATGAATAGCAGTTTTGTTTCTTTTCCCAACTTCGATCATTGGCATTTGATCTTACATGTGCTCCCAGGGTGTCTCTCCAGGATCATAGTTGCAATAATATAAGCTTTAGAGAAGAAGGAAATTCACTCATCTCTTTCCTGACAATTTTTCTAATCAGGACTCTGTACAGAGGGAAAGCCGAAGCAAACAATACAGAATGATACAGTTCCTGGAATATCTTGGGTTCAAGAGTGCCAGAGAAACCAATCATAGGCCTAAGCTGAGGATCAATACTCTCAGGTACAAGTTCTTATCTGAGATTAATAGTAACAGAAGATGAAGAGGGTCATAATGGAGTGGTATCACAGAAACAAAAATCTAATTTTCATTGGAACTTATTGGGAATTCTGATCTCATGCATAGGCATGCCTCAGTGATCCAGAGTTCATATCATACCTATCTAGTAATTCTGAGTATCCCCTCTGCATCTGACCCATATCACATCCGTCAGCAAAGAACTCTAGCTTCAGTTGTACATTCTTCACTCCCAGAACTGGTGAATGCAGAGAGCTAGATTTATTTTTTTTTGAATAAATCTTCCCAGTTAGGTTCAGAGAATGGGTACCAGAAGGTGAGATCACAGGTGGAACACAATGATTCATTGAGGTCTCAGAGCACTGTGCCTTCCTTGGATAACGGACCTGTTCTGGTCTTGACAGTCAATATGTCTTGTAGGGTTTCATAATAACTGGGAAGAACATAAACTGTCCTATCCAACAAATTCTCCTGTCTCAGGTAGAATAAAGTTTCCTATCTCTATGTGCACTGCCCATCTAGAGGGGAAATCAACACCAATATTACATGGCAGAAGTCAGCTTAGCAGAGTGGCTTCTACACCCAGAAATACCTTGTTCATCATAAGTGAATTTGGAAGGCTGGTGATTGACCTCTTCCTGTTCGAAACGGTAAACAAAGATGCAGCAGCTTCTCTGTGTGTGTTGTGAGGGATGTAAAGCGGTGAATGACATCTCACATAGCTGGACAGTGTCCCTGTGTATATTTCGTCTCACCTTTTTCACTGCTACCTAGGTCAATACGAAAGACAGTAACAAGAGAATGGCAGTGATGCTGTTTATGCTTTTCTTGCTGAAAAGTCTATGACTCTCTCAGGCTTGATTAACCTAGCACTGGATCTTCAGATGATTCTATGGTATGGAGGAGGACTGCTATTGCAAAACCAGCCCTCCATCTGGGGACCCTCCCCCCATTCAGATTTAGAATGAACTTGGATTAAATAAGCATTGCTCTCAGGAACCACAAAAGATAAGTCAACAACTAGATCTTATTCTACTGGCTGGTGCAAAGTCCTCAGTTCTTTTTAGTGTATGTGCAGCATGCCTCAGATGGCATGTGACCAGGATTAATCACCAAATTTGGTCCACTGGTTGGATCATTAGCTTCCGCGGCATGGGAGTGCGATGTGAATGCTGGTCCATGCCCCCCCAGTCCTCAGTTGAGCTAATATGTTAAACATAACCTTGAGTGTCCACAGACCAGTAGGGCTGTATTGTGGCTGCATAAGGAGAAGCAAAAAAAGTCAAGTCTCTGTAATCTCGTTTTGTTAAAGAAAAAGGAAGCTTTGTACAAATCCTAATTTAAATGCTTCCTTCAGTGCATCAATCTTATTCTAATCCCACAATATCAGAGTATGATCTTGGAACTTTGTCCTGCTGCTTGTAGTACTACCAGATTGAACCCTTGCAGGAGGTGTCAGTATACTTCCTATTGATTAGAGTAGGCTTCTTGATGGCTACTGTCTCCAATTGGTACAGTATTGTACTTTTTAATTCAGAGACACATTCTTCCTTCGGTTAAGCATCGAATCCAGTGTTTAGGAGCACTGACAGTCTAAGAGCAGCGTAGTCATGCGTCCAGTATTGAGTTCTGCTAAACAGTCACTTGCCCTAAATCAATATGTAAGTTCCCCAAATTCTTCATATTGGTCATCCAATCTTAGCCAATGCCATTTCCTTTTATTGGCAGAAGTCTCCATCCTTAGCACCCAGGGTTAGATGAAGGAGATACATTATATAAAATATCTTGTTTTGGATGTCCACATTTAAAGGATGATCCTACTTCCCACTCTGGAGGTTCACTGATCTGAAAATCCAATTGTAATAGATCTGTGAACCTTAGCACAAAGAATAATAGAAAAATGTATCCACGCTTATCTGAAATGTTGCTTTCTTTGAATAATAGGTCCACAGATCTAACCGTCAGTGTTGGCAACCCTACTGACTACACCACCGTTCTCCATGTCAGAGACCTGTGATCTCATCTTTGATTACACCACTCCCATGCTACACAAATCCCATTGCTGCTGAATCCCATTACTGCTACTTCCAAAATCCAGCCTTTCTGTCCACGCCACTAAAACTCTTATTTAGGCCCTCATTATCTCCTTCCTTAATTACTACAACTTCCTCATCCTCTGTGGGCTTCCTGACACACACTTCACCAGTCAAGTCAAGATATAGCTGCAGAGATTCTTTCTTGAAGTTATACTGGTTATGGCCCTTTCCCCTTTGAATTCCACCACTGTCATCTTATTTTTCCACTGAATCAGATTAATCTTCTCCAGGGCCCTTCACAATGCTGCCCTTCCCTGTTTATGGGCTCTTGTCTCTCGTCACATTGCCCTCCACATCACCAATAATGCCAGATCTTTTATTCCACAAACTCTTTTGCTTTCTTATATGCTGCACCTTATGCATGCTCCCTAAAATAATCTGTAAAGTCCTCCCACTTCTGTTGTGGCATCTGTAAGAAATCAGTCAACTGATGAAGGCTAGGTTCTGAATCTGGAATAACAGAGTTGATTGGTTCACTTAAGAAAAATCTTTCAGATGGTTTGGAGCCTTCTAGTTGTGCAATAGCTAAGCCGTGCAGCCATATGATAATGCTACTTTTATTATCTTTCCTTTCCTTTTGCCCTTTTATCCTGTTATTTGTAATGCAAACTTGGGCAGTTGTGCATGGAAATAGGTAGTAGCATGCATCCACAGTTGCATGCACATTTACTGCAACTGCACACACAAATGTTTAGACATTATGAGAACATCTTATATTTTAACAAGAACATCTATCATTTTGGGAAACAGCAAAAAGCTTTTCACATCAGGGCAGAGCAGAGTGTCAATGGTGAGATTGCTTCTGTTAAGATGATGTTTAATGCCAGTTGGCCAAACACAAGTACAAGTACAGGGTTTGTTTTGTTTGTTTGTTTGGTTTTTTGGGGGGGAGGTTGCTTAAAATAACCATGCACACCACAAACAACATTATGTTTATTAGATAAAATTGATGCAGTATATAGTTAAGATAGCTGTGGAAATAAGCCCTTCAGTACTGCAGAATTCTAGGGGCGAAGTTAGCAGGCAACTTGGTCTTCCCCTGCACTTCCATGTTTCTGGTTTGGGATTCAGCTTTTCAAAGGGTGCCACTTCACACATTCTATTTATTTCTGCATGTCAAAGAAATTATGATTAAAAGCCTGAAGGCTCACAAATACATTATTATTTTTTCATTACATGGACTTAAGCATTTAGCTGTATTGGGTAGAGAGGAGCAAATAAGCTGATATATTTGGTTGGCATGTTATTAGGAAATTATTTGAATTCAGATAAACTTCAAAGAGAGAGAGGCTATATATGAGCCAAGTTGGGCAAGAGAAGGTGAATCAGTGTCATTATCATAAAAACAGAAAGTAGCGATGAGAACTAAGAGAGATTTGGGATTTTCTTTAAAACTGTGGCTATTCACAACTTTTATGAAATAGCCCCATAGTAATGCGAGGCAGGCAGCCCAGCATGGTAGGGCACAACAGCAGGAAGTGTAGCAGGGAAACAGGAATTGAAAAGACCATTGAAAGCAGTGTATTTACCTGTAAGCAGCAGGAATTATGCACACAAAGCAGCAGTGACATAAAAGTAGGCAGTGAATATGTATATATTTTTTTCTTTCTCTTTATAAATTGTGGATGTCTATATGGTTCATGAAATAGTGACTGTGAGGGGCAGGCAGCTCTGGATGGGTAATGGCCAGTAGATAGGGCACTACCTATCTACTGGCCATGCCCTATGGTAGTTAAAGAATGAACTGATAACAGAGAAGCATTGATAAATGTAAAGTAATACACATTGGAAAACACAATCCCAACTACAAATAAAAAATGATAGGATCTAATTAGCTGTTACCACTCAAGAAAGTGATCTTGGAGTCATTGTGGATAGTTTTCTGAAAACATCCACTCAATGTGCAGCAGCAGTCTAGTAAGCTGACAGAATGTTAGGAACCATTAGGAAAGGGATAGATAAAAAAACAGTCGATATCATAATGCCACTATATAAATCCATGACATGCCCACACCTGTAATATTGCATGCAGTTCTGGTCACCTCATCTCAAAAAAGATATAAAAATTGGAAAAGGCACAGAGAAGTGTAACACAAATGATTAAGGGTATGTAACAGCTTCCATATGAGGAGAGATTAAGAAGATTGGGACTTTTCAGCTTGGAAAAGAGACGACTAAGGGGGGATATGATAGAGGTCTATAAAATCACGAATGCTGTGGAGAAAGTGAATAGGATAGTGTTATTTACTCCTTTACATAACACAAGAATCAAGGGATCACCCAATGAAATTAATAGGACGCATATTTAAAACAAACATAAAGAAGTGCTTCTTCATGCAGTGCAGTCAACCCGTGGAATTCATTGTTGGGGATGTTGTGAAGGCTAAAAGTATAACTGGGTTCAAAAAAGAATTAGATAAGTTCATGGAGGACAAGTCCATCAGTGGCAATTAGCCCAGATGGTCAGGGATACAACCCGATGCTCTGGGTGTCCCTAGCCTTTGACTGCCAGAAGCTGGTAGCGGACAACAGGGGATGGATCACTTGATGGTTGCCCTGTTCGGCTCCTTTCTTCTGAAGCATCTGGCACCGGCCACTGTCGCAGGACAGGATACTGGACTAGATGGACCATTGGTCTGACCCATTATTGTGGGACATAGAATCCAGTCTGAAATGGCCTAGTCATGCCACTTCCTGTGTAGTATTAAATTTTAGTTTTGAGTGAGCAGTGGTTGTGGAAGAAGGCAAGAAAAGTTTTTATGTGCTAGCTGTATTAATACAGGCTAAGAGTATGCCTTTTAAGCCTAGCCTACATGGACCCAATAAAGTATGTCTAGAGTAAAAAAAATGATTGCACCTTTGTTCATCAGGGAGAAAAGAGCCCTCAGGTTAGAGAAGTACCTTTTCTTTGTCCCATGAACTTCCATTCAGGTTTATTTAAGTTCAGCTGTTTAAAGCCACGATTTTCCTGTGTAAGGGAAACCACTTGGGGACCTAAATACAGAAAGGTAGGTATAAAATTGGTATTGATCTTGATGTCACTGATATAATAAATGACTCCCACAACAACCTTGTTGGGAAGTTTGAAAACTCCAGTTAGGAAGGACCCTCTGATAAAGACAATGTTCTTGAGGAGACTTCTTATTTCAAGTACAAAAATCCATTAGTCACCCAAAATTGAAAAGTTATAGATCTCGTGCCCTCATCTCACCAGATAACTGTGTGAACTCCAGCACAATGGTTCAAGAAAAGCCTTGTGGTAAATATTGTTGGTGGAACCAGCACTATCCAGCCTCTGACCTTACAATCTTTTGGGAATTGGAGGTGTGATGAGCAAGCATTACAGGAAACCCTGTGTCTGTTAAAGAAGCCTTGCTTCCATATGGGTAAGCTGTGGAAGAACCCCAGATCCAAAGGTTGGTGTCTGGTTTTTGCTGTGAGAAAGGGTTTATAGGCCTGGCTCCTGCCCCCTCCTCTATCGCGAGGGGCACATATTTAGGAAGCTCAGTAAAGTGCTTTGCACAGTACTTCCTGAGTACATCCCCCCCATTGTAGAAAAAGTGTTACTGTATCATTTGCTGTTTCACAGCAGATGGAGTGTTGATGGCAGTTATGCAAACAACTCTGTGTGTGTGTGTGTGTGTGTGTGTGTGTGTGTGTGTGTGTGTGTATTGCTTTTTAAGTAGTATAAAGGGCAGTAGATGTCTCTTTAAAAAAAAAAAAAAAAAAAAAAGTCCGGAAGAATGTCTTCTGGTGCCTTGCACCTGCTGTGATTGTGTTTGAGATGAGGTGATTTCTCCCACACTGAAATTGTATGCAAAATGTTGTTTGCACATAAAATGAGGAAAATCCTGCTTTCTCCTCTAGTCTGGAAAACCTTCTGTACATTAAAACACCATGATTCCACTGTATAAATTAGGAAGTAAGATTTGTTCCTCACTTATATATGACTTGGTTTATATGGGCTTACAAGTCAGACCAGAAGTCCTGTCGCTACTCCCATCACCCAGCCCTCCTGCATGGAGGGTTGCTAGGGTCTTGGCGGCTGCTCCAGCAAAGAGGCGAGACTAGAAGCTGCTGAGTGATGCCCTGCTGTAGCCTGTGGGGAAGGAGATCCTCCTTGGTGTTTTCTTGTGTGGTTGTGCAGCACTCATTGAAGAAATGATGTTGTCCATTTAGAAATAGCTTGTGTTTGTGAAACCTGTCAGTTGCTTGCACAAAATTATAGGCTATGTTGAGGTACCACTGAAAACGTGTCCTCTTGGGTCTAAAATAAGAGAAATTCAAAATTAAGTTGAACAATTGTAGGACCTGAGCTGAGTGTCAGAAAAAGCAGCAATACCAATACTCACAGACTAGGAGTTCTGTAACTGACATATACGCTATCATTTTTAATAGTGATATCCCCTCCCTGCCCCCATACAATAAGTAAGGCTGTGAATCTGTCACTGAGGTCATGGCAGTCACGGATTCCGTGACTTTCCAGGACCTCCGTGACTTCTGCAGCAGCTGGTGTGGCTGGCCCAAGGGCCACCTTAGTGGCTTGGGCAGCCCCTGGGCCAGCTGCACCGGCCACTGCTGGGGCAGTCTCGGGCCACTGTGCCCCCCACCTCCTCTGCAGCAATGGTGGTCTCAGTCTGCATCCTGCTGCCCCCACCCCCCACAACTGCAAGGGTCCTGGGCTGCGCACCCCCCCACCCCCATCCCCAGAGCACCCGTGGCTCCCCCAGGCTGCCTCCCACCCCCAGAGCACCTGCGGCTCCCCCAGGCTGTCCCCCATACGCAGAGCCCCCGGGCTGCTCCCAGCCCCAGAGCACTCAAGATTTAGTCAGGGGTCTATAGTACAAGTCATGGACAGGTCATGGGCCATGAATTTTTGTTTGCTGCCCGTGACCTGTCCCTGACTTTTACTAAAAATACCCGCGACTAAAACGTAGCCTTAGCAATGAGCAGTGAAGATAGCAGCAGATACTGAGAGCTTGTCATTTGGTGGTTCTCCTACAGTACCCTCCCAGGCTAACCTACAAGATGTTAACTTGAAGGAGGACATCGATTTTGTTGATGTTGTTTGGACCGGTGACTTTGTTTAATCTTTGTTTAGTCTCTTCCAGGAAGCACAGAAGGGAGAACAGCAAAGTTGTTCCTGGTAGCATCCAAAAATGTCTGCAGTATAGCTCAGTCACACAGTTGAAAGTCTTAACTGCAGCCATTTATTGGCTTGATTGTTCTCATTAGGCTTGGAAAATGCCCCACTCACCAACCCTGTTTTGATGTGCATACTCCCAAATATGTAGCAATGAAATATTTTCCAGCTGATATTCAGAAATATTTGCCTCGCCAGTTATAGTCTATGTTCAGTGTATCACACACATTTATTATTTGATTTTTCCATCACTCACATTGGAATATATTTCTCTTCCGATGCAATGGGAATTCAGCCACTGTGTGGAGAGGAGGCCATACTGCATTGGAAGGTCTCTATTTTTTAAAGTAAAGAGGTGAATTGTTACAATCATTACTTTTTTGTTAAAAATACAAAGGCAGCAATGTGTTATATTTTATATACTTGTATCCAACATCAAGTATCTACTTTCCACTTCTGGAATGTGATTTGTTATTATTGGTTGTTGTTTTTAATATAAGTTGTTGGGGGTCTCAAATCTGGAATCCACAAATTGTGTGTGTGCATGTTCTACTGAGTCCTTGTATTATGAAGGGGGGATACTGTGAAACATTAGTAATGAAATACAGATTCTGAATCCAGTTCAAGTGGTTTGTGGCTGAAATTTGTGACCATCACATATCTGTTTCAGTATAATTGTCCACCTCACCAAAAACACCACTACAATTATACCCTTCATCTGTTGGTTCTCTTGATGGTATTCTTTGGCTCTTGGTGAGAATTTACTTGGTATATAAACTTGAACTACTAACTGTCTTGATGGTTTTTCCATGTTAAAGTTGACACATTGCTAGGATTGTGTAGCTAAGTTTCTATTACTGCCTGTGTTATACACTTCTGTTAATAAGCAGAGAATTTCACTTTCCATGGCAGGCAATCAGGCAACTTTTGTGAACACTAAATTTACAAACAATAAATAAACACAAATAGGTTTATGTTCTCCATCATGGAAATCCAGGGAAAGCAGCGTACGCCTCCCCCAGATTGATTTGTAAGGGCTTCTGCATCTTTGTTTGAGCCCCCAAGGTATGGAAATAAGACCAAGACACATTTTTGTTGTTAAAAATTCCAATTACTTGAGTGATTGAATGAGTGTTGTAAATTAAAAGATTCTCTAGAGCTTGGCCCCAGAATAAAAGATAGTCATAATGTTCCAAAAATACAGTATTTCAAACTTCTTGATTACTGGAACCTATTGTAGAGGATGATGTGTTTTACCATTTAATTGTCAGAGTAAAGGTTAAACAGAAAACCTTTCTTATTCTCAAAAATTAAATTACATGGATTGCGACAGCATGGCAAAAACTGTCCCTTGTTGTTATAACTTGGGCAATGATAGATAATATCCAGATTAATTACCAGACGTGGCAACAGCAAATTTTCATTAGCCTTGAATTATTAGACAGGTTGTAAGTTGCTGCAATTGATGCAGTCTCAAAAATGACATACATATTGAACATCCTTTGTTGTTTAGAGAAATATTGATCAGAACCTGTTCCTGAAATTAGGGAGTAATAGGGAAATGCGGACACTTTTTTTGGATGTAATCTGATAAAGATACAGCATAGTAACAAGTATTGACTAGTCTGTCATTGAAACCATTCAAGAATATTTTATTAAAGGGCCAGATTGTTCTGCTATATGAAAAGCCTCACGATATGGGGTGAGAAACTTAATGAAGTTCCTTCATGGAATTTTCAAAGGTCATATGTCTGTGTGGGGTTCCTCTGCAGAACTCTTCAATCCTCTAAGATCCATGGCAATCTTGGGATATCTGCTAGAGACCCAAGATGTCTTGATAGAGGCTCTTTGCATCCATTCTGCTTCCTCGCCCCCTGCTATCTTTTCAACTTCACTGGCGACAGGACTCAGGTGAAACTGTGCTGGCAATGCTTCCTTGGCTGCTGCTTTTAGAACTTTCCCAAATTAGGGCTCCACAGCTTGGGGGTCTCTCTGCAAAAATTATCCCCTGAGGCTCTATGAACCTAACATTAGATTGCAGGCCTGGGTTTGTGAAAAGGAGGTGGGTGCACATGCTGTCCCCATCCAGCCTGTCTCCTCTTCCCACTTAGATCCCTAACACCATTAAACATCTTTATGGGGTCTAGGCATAGGAAGGTGTGATGCAGGGGAAGTAGCATCCCCTCTTATTACTCAAGTAAAGAGAAAATTTATAGGTGCTGGGCCCTTGTGCGCAGCTCCACAGGGAATACTTTGGGCCAAAGTCACTGGAAGAGTTGGTGCTTAATTGGAGTCAAGGAAATATATGCCTCTTGTATTTTCCAAAGCAAAAGTTGTCATCTTGCCTTCAAGAAAATATTTCTGCCTTTTTATTTCATTTATTTATTTTCCCCTCTTGATATGCTTTTCTGTTCTTTTTTTGGACCAGCTTTTCAAAAACCCTCTCCCCTTTTATTACTGAGTATGCAACTGACTTTAACGAAAACATGTAACAGAAGGGGAGAGGCAGAATCCTCCTTTTCTAAGCTACACTCATGTAAGCCTGTTGACAACAGTGAAGAATTTGGCTCATAGACTTTTAGAAACCCTTGTATCTTTTTGTGGACTTTGATGGTCACAAAAATAATTGGGGCCTAATTCTGCAAACCTTTGCATACATGCTTAACTTTAAATGTATGAGCAGTTCATTGACTGCAGTGGAGCTACTCATATGGTTAAAGCTGAACACATGTATAAATGTTTGCAGGATTGATGCCTTTAAATGTGTCTGGTTTAATATTTCATATAGGAACTTTAAAGGTCCCCAGCATTTTCAGAAGGTTTTTCAAGGGCAGGCTCAGCAACCCCCCTGCTGCTTGCGCAACAAAACCAGTTATAACCTTCCTGTAGAACATCATGTGTTTGCTGTCTCCCTCTAACCTCACAAATTGTATTATGGTCACAGTACGGTAAAACTGGCCCTAGTCGTCATCTTGAAACACTGCATCTGCACTCAATAAAACTCTCTCACATTCAATTCACTTGTGTTTTGAATTCAGAATAGTTAAAACAAGCATGTCAATTACTTCAATTCCTTTTGTGGTGGAAGTGTTTTTTTTTTGGTGAGAGGCAAATGTTTAATTTAATCTCCATCTTTAGCTATTTACATCACACTTCATTCGTTTTCTCAGTGGTAATGTCTAATATACTTGAGCAACATATAATGTCAGTCTAATGCGCTAGTAATTCTTTGTACTTCTATTGCATCTTCCATTGAAGGATTTCAAACCATGCCATAAACGTTAATGATACACCTCTACCCCCATATAACGCTGTCCTCGGAAGCCAAAAAATCTTACCGACTTATAGGTGAAACCGCGTTATATCGAACTTGCTTTGATCCGCTGGAGTGCGCAGCCCCGCCCCCCTGGAGCGCTGCTTTACTGCGTTCTATCCGAATTCATGTTATATCGGGCGGCGTTATATCGGGGTAGAGGTGTACCTCCATGTACTAGATATTCTTATCCCCATGTTAGAGATGGGGAAACTGAAACACAGAGGATGAAATTCAGCAGGCCAGCACACAGCCTATCCACCACATAAGATACACTTAAGACCTATTTTGAGGACCCTTATTTTGAGGGTCAATTTAACCCAGAGAAATTGAGAGCCTGATCCTACTCACACTGAAGTAAATGGAAAAAATGCTACTAGTTTCAGTGCTGCAGGATCAGTCCCGCAGGATCAGTCCCAAAGGGTCTGGTCTACACAGTGGCTGGGAAGTGTAATTCCCAGGATGGGTAGACATACACATGCTAGCTCTGCTTCAGCTAGCATGGTAAAAATACAGTGTGGCTGAGGTGGCTCAGGCTACCTGCCAAGTACAATCCCACTCAACCTTGTGGGTACATACTCATACAGCTATCCCAAGCCGCTGCCCAAGCTCTATTTAAGCGTTACACATGCTACCTCTGCTCAAGCTGCATCTACCCGTACTGGGAATTACTCCACCCAGCTGCTGTGTAGACATACCCTAAGTTATTTGCTCAAACCTCATGTAGAAAGTTTGTAGCAGAGGTAGGGAATTGGCTCCTAGTCCTGTTCTTTAAGTACAAGACCATTACTCCTTTGCAATTGCAAATAAATAGCAGCCTTGCTATGGGTTAGTTTTCATATATATTGCATCCATATTTTTATCCAGCTTGGCAAGGTTTGGACCAAGGCTGTTTATTGAGACTTGCCAATATCACTCTTGTGTTAACTGTGTCCCTGAAATCTCAATCCTGTTCTTAAAAGTTTTAAATGAAAGAGAGAAGCATATTTTGTTAAATAAAATTCAAACTTTATGGTTTCTCTGAAAGGGCTAAAAAAATAGCCCTTGATTTGTTAGCTTTCTCACTGTTTTCTCTAGTAGCGGGTCATGGGGCATAATTGGCTATTGCTTCCCTCGTGAGCTTCACAGGCAGTTGTGCTGACAGCTCTTGAGTTGCCTCTGGGTCTGTCATATAGTAAAGCTGCTGATGGGCTCTCTGTGTTGCTTACCAAGCTGCAATAGATTTAACCATGCCTCCTCCTGAGCTATGATGTACAATTGAATTCCCTTATTTAACTGAAATAGACTAAGATTTTTTGACTTCTATGCTTCCATCACATCAGTGGACGTGAAAGCATAAGATCTCACTAGATGCAGTATTATACACTTCTTTATGATGTGCATCTAGTATTTCATATTATTAGGAAGACAACAGTACGAAATGGGTGGAAATTATTAGTGGGCAAGAAAACTAAAAGCTTAATTTTTACATTTCTTGCATTAGTACTAATTATAGTAAAACAATTGTTTAGAGACATAGAAGCATTAAGGAAAAGCATAAACCAATGAATAAAAGTTTATTTAAAAAACTAGTTCCATTGTTTTTGTATTCTGCAATACAACGAGAGCACTGTAATGGGCATCAAGAATGGGAAGAAGTTAATTGGTGTCCAAATGCAAATGTTTTTCTGCAGCTAGAAAATTCTTAAGTGAATTTTGTGATATGCAGAAATATAAGAGTCTTGAAAAATCAAAGCTTTGAGATAGCTGTTTATGTATTTGCTGTCCTGTGGTGGTGAATGCTTTTTATTTATTTCAGAACAGCCTGTAACTCTATCAAATCCACAACAAAGCTATTGAATCACAAAACACAGCCTCTGAATTTTCTCTTAAGGAGCAAGTACATTTAAAATCTGCTGTGACAAATCAATATAAAATATATCTAAAATTACAAGTACAAATAGAATGTTGTTCTTGACTGGTTTGCTTATATTGAAACTATATTATTTTTTATGAAGTATGTGTAATAGAGCATTCGATTTGAAAACTGTGTTGAATATTATTTTTGACAGGCTTTTTTAGGGTTACTAAAATTCCAATAATTCAGTACAGAATTGAAGTCAATTCCAGAGAAAAATTTAATATAGTCTCCTTGCCTGCCAGCTTCAACATAGTTCCAGAGCATTGAAATGGCTTGACACATTGAAATATAAAGTGCATTTGTCATATCTATTGGTGAAGTACTTTATATGGTCGCATCTAACAAAGCTCAAGTTAAAGTAAAACTTATGCTGGTCTTTTAGGTTTTTTAAAAAAAATTTTTTATTCAGATTTGATTCATTAGAGAATACAAACTATTAATAATAATAAACTTATACAGAAATGTATTCCCTGCAAACAGCCTAAATAATGTTGAGGTATATGCTCTTTGATTATTTTGTGTGCTTGTGTGTATGTTTTGCTTCAGTGATATGAGTTTACAGGTGTATTTCCAGTGCTACATGTTTGTTTTTACAACTACAACTGAATGATATTCCTCCACCTCCCACCCGTTTCCAGCAGTGACATGATGTATTTTATAAATGTCCTGAGTAGAGATTAAGCTCTGGTGGCCATTGCAACATTATAGTTTATTAAAATAAATGAATCTCTCTCTCTCTCTCTCTCTCTTTTTGTTTTGTTTTGTTTTGTTTGTTTGTTAAAATGCTAGGGATACTTTTGTAATTTGTTGCCTGGAGGGAAGCAAGGGAGAGTAAAAGGAAGTGGAGTTCTATGCTATACACCTCCCACACCATGGGAGCAGGCAGAAGCCTCACCAGGCTAATGTTAAGCCTGATCAACCTTCAGTGGACTGTGTGTCAGGCCCATAATGCAGACTGAACTTGAGATGAGAAGGCCAGGCCAGGGTAGAGATGGGGAATGAGCACTCCACATTGTATGTTCCCCTCTAACAAGAAAAGAGGAAGTCTGCACCAAAATTAATGCTGCTCATATCTTTTTTCTGCATCTTCCCCCTCCCTTGGAGGCTGTGGGAAGGTATTGTTTTGGTGTAGCTTCAGGGAACAGAACTGGTGGCAACAACTGAGGCGGGGCACAGGGTCAGCCACATGGATTCCCAGAATCCTTGGAAATGGGGCACATTTTCATTACAGATCCTTTAGCTCTGTGTTGTCAGGAGGCAGTGTCCTCTGCCCCTCTTCAAAAGGCCACAAGCCCTTCCTGCCTGAGGGGAAAGTGCAGCAAAAAAGTAGGTCTGGGTTAACTTGAGTATTTTATCCCATGGGAAGGTATGGTTTTAGAACATAATTTCTTAAGCTTTTTACCTAAACTTCAATGACTGGAAATTTCAAGGAATATACTATTCAAATTATATCTTTTTTGAATAGATCTCATGCTTTTTGATAATCTAGTAGCAATCTGCAAACAGTAATTTTGTCTATTGCCTATTAGATGGTTGTTTTTCTCCACCTGTAGATATTTGTGTGGCCTTCAGACTTCCAAATACAATATTTCAACCTTCATCATTTCCAAACAGTGCTTTTGTTTTAGCGATGAAGGCCAACATTACTTTAATGTGAAAAATACCATTTCTCTGGATGTGAAGGGGAGAAAAAAGGAGCTTTTTTGATGAACAAGCTAGTGAATGATGATCATTTGTGGGTTGTATAAAAGTAGTATGTTAATGACCCAAACATTTTCCATATAGTATTTAAAGACAGAATACTCTTTCTGAAGGGGACTGAGGGAAAAATCAATGTTTTAATAGTTTATTTTCCAAAATAAATTGTAATAAAAAGAACATATATAATATATGACTATTCAACATGATTGATTGCTTTTAGGGATTTATACTTGTGTGTTGCTTTTAATGTGGTAAGCAAAAGATAGAAGCATAAACACATTAATTAGTAATTATCTGTGTCAAGATATAGGAAGCATATTGAAGAACGAACTGTTTATTTTGGAGGGGCTGGGAATAAGGAACAATAAAACTTTCAAATAAAAGTTGTTGGACCTTTTTGCTGTAGATTTGAAAATAAGTCCAGAAGGCTGTGCTTAATATAACATGTGGCAGGTGGCCTGCATTTGCCTGGAGAATTCCTTTAGGGCAAGACAGCTCAGCAAACACATAAATCCTTTTTTCTCTGTTATCTAGTAGCACATTTAGTTGCCATGGGAATTTTATTTATGCTGCAGATCCTCTGCAGTTCAGTTTGTGCCTAAAGTTTAACTGTACAGCTGTTACCGTAAATGCTACATGGCAATATTTTCAAAACACAGCACCTTTGAACAAAAAGAACATTTCTTCTGTATTGATTTTGTTTTTTACATTATCAAACATCTTTTTGATTACAATAAGATATTGTTTGCCACAACACTTCACAAGTTCACCTAAGCAGTGGTTCTCGTGTTTATCACTTTCATTACTGATAATTTGGAGAAAAAATATATTAAACATATTTTATGTAAACATTGTGCCAGGGAGAATTAAAATTGAGTAACTAGCAGAAGATAACACTTTACACACTGACAGAATAGAAACTATTCTATGCAATTGGCTACTGATTAGGGAACTATCTTTGCTTATCTGCCACCTTTAAAAAACAAATTCTAAGTAAAATAACTAGACTGTGAACATTTATCTTCTGGTTTTTTTTTTAATTATTTTCCGTAGTTTTTGTAGAAGTTAAGATTGTCCTTTTGACAATAGTGAGACTACCAATTTTCTTCAATTCAGCACTAATTCTGTCTTATTTTGAATGAATTGCTTTTGTTTAGTCCTGATTTGTACTACAAGTAAATCACCAATATATTTCCTTTATGTGAAACAGCATGGATTGGTCAATGAAGAAGAGAACTGGTGCTTTTTGAAAGAGTGTACAAACTACCTAATGCCATTTGTGTCTTCACCCAATAAGAAAATTACAGAAGGAAAACTAACTACAGGCTAAAAGTAAAATAAAATAAAATTGTGGAAATGAACTACAGCAATGAGAATCCTGCAGAATCTCACTTCTGCATGGAACATTTTTCCACAATGAGTTATTTTAAAAAAGATATTTACTTTTCCAGAGAACTGTGGAGACTGTTTTCCTGCAACATTGCTTTACGCAAGTACAACTATCATCAAAATATAAAACCAAGATTTCTAAACAAAATGTTAGCATTATATTTAATGCAGTTTTTTTGGCACAGGTCACATCAGTTTAACGTCACGCTTTCCTTCTGCAGTAACAGTTATTAAACAAGGTTCTGGTATAAACACACAACTTTCAGGTATTTCCTCTTTCTAATATAAACTGTATAAATATTCTGAACATAAATCATACCATGATTATTGGAATAAATTAAATGCTTTAAGTTACAGCAGTTTGGAGCTCTGCAGTTTTGCCAAAGGAGCGCTGCCTTGGGCCTCTTCAACTCACCTGCCACTAAAGTCAATCTTGATTCAGGAGAACAAAAGTCTACTTATATCAGCTGCAAAACTTAGTTGCTTCTCCTCCACTGCTTGGTCTTTTATGGATCTGAAGACAGGCAATTCTTCCTTCCTTGATACTCTCAGATATAAAGTAGGCAAAAGTGCTAATATCCGATGGATTCATATGACCATACACAAAATCCACACAAGGAGACAGCTTTTGGAGGTTAATTGACAACACCTTACTGCTGATCCTCTACAGAGTGAAAGATCACGAAGTCGTAAGCTTAAAAATACATACATAAAAAAGCTAACACTTTGGTAGTTCATGTTATGTAGCGGTCACCAGTGGCAGGACATTAGGATTTTTTTTTTAAATCCTCTTTTCATCTTTTCTAGGCGATGAGGGTTGCTGAAACTTTGTGATGTCAAATGGAATTAATTTAGATTTTAGCTGGCATAGTTTATCAGAAAGAAAACTGAGAAGGGACTTGATTACAATGTATAAATATCTTCATGGGGAGAAAATACGGGGTACTAAAAGGGCTCCTTAATGTATTGGAGAAAGGCTAACAAGAGCCAGTAGTTGGAAGCTGAACCCAGGCAAATTCAAATGAGAAATTAGGCACCAATTTTTAATTTAGAACAAACTGCCAAGGGAAGTGGCAAATTCTTTCTCTCAACCTCTTAAAATCAAGACTGGATGCCTTTCTGGAAGATACGCTTTAATCAGACAGAAGTAATTGGTCTCAATACAGGGGTAATGGGGTGAAATTTAATTCCCGCTGATACTCAGGACAGACTAGCTGTTTTAATGGTCCCTTCTGGCCTTAAATGCTGCACATCTATGAACTTTTACAAAGAAACCTAGCATGTTGTATTCTGAGACAGCCAGTTTTAATTGAATTGGAGGTTCAAAGAGAAGGAGGAGGAAGTACATAATAAAAATGGATATGGTGAAACACCAACAGAATGTGTTTAGGTCCCTACTCCAATCCTCTGTTTCCATGAAGCCTTAACAGTACATCTCCACAAAAAATGAATGTTAAGGTCCAGTCTAATTCCTGTGATACAGCCTAGCTGATGTTGGGAACCATATGTGGTGCCTTCCGAGCTGCACAGAGTCAGTGTTGTTTCTGTTTTGTAGAGCAACAAAACCTTATTTGTATATGTTTATTTTGGAAATGTCCTAAGTACTTACTGAATCCATGTGGTAATCTGGACGTTCAGGAGAATTAAATAAATAATGCTGCTGTTCTAATTCATTATAAGTACCTATATACATAATAGTAATTTGTGGTTTTGGTCAACCTGGACCAAGTTTGAGCATGTAATTTGGAAGTGAAACTGTAAGGTTCTATACCTGATCACCAGTCCTCTGTGGCAAAGAGCATTGTGTCAACACATCAGCCCCAATTCTCTGCAGCAGAGAGTGGGGGCCATCAAGGAGTCTGTTACTACTCCCTGTTTCCCAGGACAGATCTGCACGAGTCCCTTCTTCAATCAGAGCAGCCTGTGGGCTGCTCTAATTTACACAGCTGGTAATCGTTCCCAAGATACTGTACATCTGCTCAGAATTGCTGGATTGCAGTGCACTTCAACCATGCCCCAACATACACTTTCCTGCTCCCCAACATGCCTCTCTGTTTAATAGCTGGATGGGGGAGGTATTGGTGTAAATCTTAATGTGCAGTCTACCTTTGAAATCAAGTAAAATTTATTTTGTATAGGCCATTCTGCACTTTTAGGATCTGAAGCAGAGCTGGGCTTCTGTTTTTTGGAAGGCTACCCAAGGCTATGGAAGCCCTGATAATTGATTTTCAGATCTCATATGTCATAGAAACTAGACACTTTTTTTGTTGACAAGCACATAACACGTAGGAGAGACTATTGACATATAGTAAATAAAGTGATAAAAGGCAGTTGCTGTGCCATACTCAGTGGCTACTTTTCAAAACTAGCTAACTTTGCATTTTAAAACATTTTAGTTCACCAGAAGTGGTATCAGAAATGATTAGTATAATATTGTATCCAAACTTAGCCATTTTTGTTCCATATGTGCATGGAAAATGCTGTGAATGATAGTGGATGAAAAATGTACTTCACCAAAAACTGATGAGTTCTTAGTGATTAATCAGTCAATGAATATTGTTCCTGGCATTGGTGGGTGCTTTAAAGGCTTGATTATAATTTTTAAAAGATCATAACATTAAAATAAATTCTCATAAAACAATCTGTTTTCTGTTGGTGTGTGCTGTCTAGTTCTGAAAACTAAATGCCTTTTTTGAGAAGGCGTGGAGAAACAAAGTTGTTGGAATATTTAAAATCTAAATAGCTGCACACTCGTGCTGCACATCACTCACATTTTTATTGCTGAATCTGCATTAAAAGTAGCTTCATATTTTATAAAAAGTGTTTAACTTTTTTTAAAAAATGGCTGTAACATATGGGTATGTCACATTTCCTTTTCAGGTGTGACTGTCTGAAGTGCAGAAATTTTACATTAGGTAGCAGTTACAAAGAATATAAAATTAGGGAATTTCGGGTCAGTCATTCCCCAAAGGCAGAGGAAGCTCTTAATGTTATTCTCAAGTCATCCCCACTAGCAAACCCAAGAGCTCAGTGCTAGGCTTTGGGGGGAATATTGGCTGTAAAAGTTGGACACTAGCACCTGAGAACACTAAGAGGAAAGGATAACAAAGGACAGTGGGGGAATAGAGAGGGCAATGGTGTATCAGACTTCCTATAGCAGAATAACAAATAATTACACTGGAGAATTTATAGCAGTAGTTAATTCTTGTCTTTCCTTTTTTCTTTAAACTATGCAAAGTTGACTGTTTCTATTATTCGAATTTGTATATTGCTGATTCCCTTATCGTTTTTCCGTATAGTTCTAGATGCCTTGGCTATGCTCTTTCTATTCTAGTAGTTGGAGGCAGAAAACACAGAAGTTTTAAAGTTCTTTTCCCTTCAGTATAAAAGGATGTTCTTGATAGCTACCCTTAATGTTCAAACGGGAAAAACATAGTGGAAATATTGCAAGGATGCCACAGGGGGGTGCAGTAGAAAGAGTACACAGGGGTAGGAATGAGCATTCCAAGAACAGGTTTGTTTACATACCTAAATTAACCATTCTCTTCTTTCCTTCTCTTTTCTCCTCTCATTAATGTTTTATTTTCTGTTACCCTTTTGCTTTATTTTGCAATTTTTTTTTTTTGTTCAAGTGAATCTGTATGACGTTTATGTTTTGACGCATTGGCACTTATGCTTTCTGGGGAAAAGGTATAGAAGTTTAGCTTTTGTGAGCTGTTGCTCACTTTGAGCACAGTTGTTAATCTGTTTTCTGGTTTGAGCAGGTGGAAAGATCTCTTGATGTGATAGCTAATATAAAAGATTTGGAGTGGGTCCTTATAGGGCTGCCCAGAATCAGAAGCTACTAGTTACTCCTGGAGCTCTCTGCCAGTTGTGTTCAGTTTACCATGTCAGCCTACCCGTCTTTTCTGAATAGTTATCTCTTCCCCTTGTGTCCAGGACCTGTCCTTTTGTGAATATCTTCCTTTTTCCTTGTGCTTTAGATGCCGGAGGCCTGTTTTTCCTTCTTTCACCCACTCACCAGTTTCTGCCAGAGATCCAAATCTGCCAGTAAGCTTTCCATTTCTGAAGGATATTTGTTCTAACAACTCACTACCTAAAGAGACAGAGAACTCAGTTTTTTGCTGAATCCCAGTTTGATGATGGAAAGATAGACAAAAATTCTGAGAGCTACTTTTGCCACTTAAAGTTGCCCATTTGCTGTTCTCAATAAATACTTTTTTTTAAAAATGGGGAATCTAAGTTCTGTCCAACTGAATTTTACTTTTTTAATAAGATGATGAGAAATGCTAATTATGCACCTGAATTCCAGTGAAAATA
Organism: Emys orbicularis; assembly: GCF_028017835.1. NCBI lineage: Eukaryota > Metazoa > Chordata > Testudines > Emydidae > Emys > Emys orbicularis. Next base: position 49,732,890 of record NC_088686.1, on the reverse strand, counting down.
TTTTGGCAGCTTAAAGTTGTGATTTACTAATACAGTTTTCATTTTCAGTGACTGTATGTCTTTTACGATCTTCAATTTACTTTTTTTGAAAGAATCCCATCTGTTGCTTAGACAAAGTCATTCCTACCACATAACTGATTTTTTGGGGAAAGTTTTCTTATATTCAACTGGTGTTTTATGATGCTTGCTAATTTTTTGTTTTATTTTTTAAAGAACAGTCGTGTTCTTTTTACTCTCTCACTCTCGGCAGCATGTTCTAGTAGTTTGACTAGGAAACCAAATTTGCCTGAGGGTGTGGTATAAGAGACACGGTATAAAAGGCATAAAAGTTTGTATATTATTTGAAGACTGAATACTTTTAGGAATGTGTAGAATGCTGCATGCACCATGTCGGGATTGCACGGAGATAATAGTGCACAGTGCCACCTGACAGATCAGGGGAGGGAAGTATGTGAATATGTTACTGCCCTCCATATGCAATTTGTGTTAATTTAGAGTGTGTGCATCTGTACATGCCTATGCAATAGAAAGGGCAATTATGTTAATTCTACAAAGTAATTTAAAAAATACATAAAAATAAACATTCCTGCCAGAATTCCTGTGTACCTACCACCTGTGTCAATACTAAATAACAGTAACACAATAAACCATCCTTGTTTTAATAAAATTATATGTTTGATTATATATATATTGCTCTTCACTTTCTTATCTGTACATAAATAGTGGGTCTGGATGTCCTGCACTCTATCATTGGTGTCCTTGGAAATTCATATCACTTTGCCCAATAATTATTTGTCAGATATTCTGGAATTATAATATCAATCAGACTTAAGTCATTTCTTTCATCTTTATCTGAGTGCAGAACTTGAATTTCAGGTGATGCTGAAAATTATATTTTTAAAACATCTTAGTGCAAAATAAAAATAATTGCTTGTTCCTGTTGAGATGACGTACTCAAACTAAAACCTTTATATGAAGATATTGTATTTTCTAATTTACAGTAATAAATCTTTGAGGACTTTAAAATCGGCGGTTAAAATGTAGTCCCAATAGTTACTTAATGCAATATATTTCATGCTGAATTATCAGGTTCCATTATTAGTTACATGTCATAGAATAATGCAGGATGGAATGAAACATGATCAGGCAATGTTTTCTCTAATACCACTTTATAGGACCTGGTTGGAGTTTTGCCTGAATAAGTCCTCCAACACTGGGTCCTATTTTTGTACTGTTTTCGTAGTAATACAGCTATTGCTAGATACTTTCCTTTTTATTTGGAAAAATGAAGATTTAGAAATTTACACAATCTGATTATACTGTCTGGGCAAACAGATTTTCGGATGGTTATTTTCACTTGATTGCTACTCAGAGATTTTGAAAACGCAGTGTTAGTGTATTATTAATAACTTTAGACTACTTCCTATTGGAGGCAATAACCTTTTATCATGGGCTAAATAGCCTTTGAGTTCAATCAGCTCATAATTTGTTTAATACAGAGTTGAGCAACCTCACAATGTTGTAGTTTTATTATACGGAACTAACCTTCAAAAGTGGTCAAAATCCAAACAAAACAAATGCACTTACTATATGTTTGCAGGACAGTGGACAAAAAGAGAGAGAAAAAAAACAAATCAGTTGAGATGGGGCACTGAACACCTCTGGGCCAATTTGTGGAATCTCTGTACAGTTTATGAATTCTGTTTGATAAATTCTGTGTATTTGTGTCTCACTGGAAACTCCCATTTTGAATATTGGGCTTGTTTGGCTTCTCTGCTGTCTTGCCTCCATATTGTCACCTACAGGAGTCAACAGGAGGACTGACAGTGGAGGGTTGTTAAACTTTGATAATCCATTCAAATGCAGCACAGTTGGACAAAGATGACTACTACCCAGGGCCAACCAGTTTTTCAAATCTGAACTCAAGGGGGTGGTAACTAAACCAGTTGGATCACCTTGTGGGGTACTTTCATTACCTGATTAGGCTCATCCAAGGATTCCCTGATAAAAAGAACTGGAGGTTATAAAAGAGAGGGTCTCTGCCTGTGGATGGGGACAGAAGAGACTAGCAAAAGCAGAAAGCTGGCTGGAGAAGTAGGGTTGCCAACTTTCTATTCCCACAAAACCGAACACCCTTGCCTTGCCGTGCCCCTCTTCTGAGGTCCCGCCCCTTCTCTGGGGCCCCGCCCCTGCTCACTCCATCCCCCCTCCCTCTGTCACTCGCTCTCCCCACCCTCACTCACTTTCACCGGGCTGGCTCAGGGGGTTGGGATGTGGGAGGCGGTGAGGGCTCCTGCTAGGGGTGTGGTCTCTGGGGTGGGCCAGGGATGAGGGGTTTGGGGTGCAGGAGGGGCCTGGGGATGGAGCCAAGGGGTTTGGAGCATGGGACGGGGCTCTGGGCTTAGGCAGGGGGTTAGGGTGGGTCTGAGGGGTTTGGGGTGCAGGAGGGTGCTCCGGGCTGGGACCGAGGGGATTGGAGGGGGGATCAGGGCTGGGGCAGGGGGTTGGGGTGCGGGGGGGTGAGGGCTCTGGCTGGGGGTCTGGGGATGAATGGTTTGGGGTGCAGGAGGGTGCTCCAGGCTGGGACCGAGGGGTTTAGAGGGTGGGAGGGGGATCAGGGCTGGGGCATGAGGTTGGGGCACAGGAGGGGGTCAGGGTGCAGGCTCTGGGCAGTGCTTACCTCAAGCAGCTCCCGGAAGTAGCGTCATGTTCCCCCTCCGGCTCCTATGTGTAGGGGCAGCCAGGCGGCTCTGCGTACCGCCCATTGGTTGCAGTTCCCAGCCAATGGGCATTGCAGAGATGGCGTTTGGGGCCGGGGCAGCATGTTGAGCACCCTGGCTACCCCTACGCATAGGAGCCGGAGGGGCGACATGCCACTGCTTCTGGGAGCCGCACGGAGTCACGGCAGGCAGAGAGTCTGCCTTATCCCCGCTGCGCCGCCGACCGGGCTTTTAACAGTCCGGTCAGCAGTGCTGACTGGAGCTGCCAGGGTCCCTTTTTGACCGGTCAAAAACCGGACACTTGGCAACCCTATGGAGGAGCGAGAAGAGAATCCATGTTCCAGAGGAGAAACTGTGTGCAGGAGGGAATGGGAAGAGGGAAGGGTCCTGGACTCCTTAAAAGACTCTGAACTAATTCCAAAGAGCACTCAAAAATGGAGAAGAAACTGAGGCAGGGAAAAGCATCCAGGTGTTTTATTGTTTTATCTAACTCTGTATATTTCTTGTGCTATCTAAAGTAAAGAGTGATTGGTTTTGGAACCTAAGTCTCTGTGTTATGTCCCTGAAGGGGTCAATTGTAAGCCAGAGTGCCCATAAGGTTGGAGTTCTTGGAAAGGTGTACTTAAGCTGCCAGGGAGTCTGAGGGAGCCGCAACTAGCCACATGGCCTAAACAGTTGGAATTCAGATTCTCAGCTCCTAGAAAGGAGTGCAAAACAGAGAATCTGCACCCTGAGAGTGTGCCTAGAAGGCCCAAAGCCAGAGGCACTACCTTAGCTCTGCTCAGACTTGGGAAGCATAGAGTACATGAGTCCAACATATTGGGACCCAAACACAGCAGGCTGATGAGTATCTGGCAGAGGGAGCTTTACCAGAGCTGTGGCACCCACTAAATTGGATTGTTTGCCATTATTTCAAGAGATGTATAAATAGTCCATCTATTAGTATGCAATTACACTGTATCTTAATGTTTAACGTCAGAATAAAAGAAGAGAAAGAAGGAAAGGAAAAAAAGTGTGGTGTATAGTTTTAGTTAAGGTGTTAGTTTATTATTTTAACTTAGATTTATTATAGGTCTGGAACATTAACACCTCTGTCTACTTTGGAAGTGTTATGCAGGTACAGTGCCCTGACCTAGAGAGACAGTTATTGATAAGAGCAGAAATAACGTAGTCCTACCTCTTCTAAGCAAAGAAGGTTTTGACATTTTTGTTGTTTAACAGCAGAACTATTGGTCTAAAGGGTGTGAGTATCTCATTTTATCAAGGGTCAAATTCAGTCTTAGGGCATGTACACATACCTTCCATGTGACTGGAGTTGTAGGTCTCTATCAGAACAAATATGAGTCCAAATCCTCCTCTTGTCCTATTTAATACTCCAACTCCCAGATGTTTTTAAAGCTGGCCTCATAAAACAGTACTGTTTGCTATGATATGTACAAACCACTTTATATGCTATTAAAGTAAATTGGTAAACTACTATGCATTCTTTAGTGACCTTAAATGGCACCAGATAGCCATTTCAACTGCATGTCTTGTGCCCCTCCTAAGGTTAAGCAATATATTGTACTGTAGATCAAATCACCTCTGTCTCCAGAGTCGTGTTTCAAAGGTACAAAACATGTAGTTTTCTTACTTTTAACTAAGGATGTTGTTCTGTGCCTTGCTTGTGATAGAAAAGCACACTACACCATACTTTTGTTAGTGAGCTCTTGTAATAGATACTTTGGCCAGAGCACACCATGTTACCTAAATTTATCTATTATACTTTAATTTTTGACTAGAGGATGTTTGGAATAGTGTAATACCCCCACAATTAACAATCAAGAAAGAAGAAAATGCTGCCATCGTGTATTTTTAAAATTTATATCTAGGAATTTTTTTAATGACATCTAGGAATGCTTTATGATAAGCTTTGTTCAAGATTAAGTGTTCCAATATCAAGAGAGAATCACTCAGTTTTGCAATCCTGTAGCCAGCATCTGAATTGTTACTGATGAAGCACTCTATAAAATCCATAGAAATATCTGGTAACAGTCTGTAAATAGTGTAAATCACATAGGAGTTTTCAGCAAACAAATTTTATTCAGTTTATTTAATTATTTATTTATCTTTGTTTTGTTTAGTTTAACATGATCCATACTTAAGCATCACAGCGTGGACTAGATGGGACTCTTCAAAAGTAGAAATCCAAACATGGGAAGCTCCAGTTAACTTTGTCTGAAGTCTAAAATGGAACAGAAATGTGTGATTTCTCTAGCAGGTCAGAAGCACAATAACAGAAGAGTTAAAAACAGGCTCTGAAGGCAAAAATTTGAACATAGAATCCCCCCAAATCATTTTTTATTGCAGAGGTTTTGAATTAACCCAAGTTGACTTCACCTTGGTAACAGCACACCATGCTTTGATGATTCAAGGTTGGGTCTCTTTCTAAAAAAATGTGCTCTAGCTCAACCAGCAGTTATGGATTTGATTCAGGAATCACTTGGTGAAACTTTAAAGGCTGGTGATGGAGGAGGTCAGACTAGATGATTGTAATGGTCCCTTCTGGCCTTAAAAATCCATGAGTATGTTTCTAGTTGTATTTCTGCCGTGCAACTTTACAAGCAATAAACTTAAATATACAAACCAGGCCAGGGTAGGTCTTAGGTTTCCCCACTGCTCTGAGCTGGCTTCTTTTAAGGTGTTGAGCTTAAATTGGATCATCAGCACTTAATTATCTCCTGACTAATTAATTGAGCCTCTCTGAACTGATCAGCACTTTTCACCTACAGACACCAATGGGACAGGCTGTGGCAGGGCTTTGGTATCCTCCCCAAGCCACGTGAAAAGCTGGTAAATTGCATCACGTCTACAAACTTTAATATCTTAATTTGTTTTTTTAGAGCAAAATCTCCCAAATTATCTATACTGTAATATGCAGGATAGATGACTTGATGCTAACAACTGTTGCCTTACCATCTTGTGCCCTTTTACCAATAAGGTAGGCCTCTGTGATTTTTAGGGGCAGACAGGGGACCCTAAACTAATTTAGTATTAGACATGGTATAAATGTAGCAGTACTTAAATTGGCCACCACAAATTGATAAAAGTATTAGCACACGTTATATATACACTGACAACATCAGTTAAAATTATCTTACTAAAATGGGCAAACTCATTACTACCTATTGATAATTCCCTATATATCAACATTATTACATACATATTTTAGAACTTTTATGCCTCCAAACAGAAAAATTGAGTCTGTCTTGGTGTGTAGAACCCAATGAAAGATTACTTTTCAATGAATAAGAGGTAATTGAATATTTGACTTCTATAGTTCCATTCTACAAACCACTAAAAATTCTTTAATTTTTGTTTAAAAAGCAAACATGGTTTATGAGTAAGTAAGTCTTTATCCATAAGACATTTGGCTCAAGAAGTCTTCTTTGGACCCTGATATCCTTGGAAATGATTGGCCCAGTTCCCTCTTATTTTCTTAGCCAAAGTTATAGGGCTCCAATTCAGCAAGCTATTTAAGTATATATTTAAAATTATGAACAAATAGTCCCTGTGACTTTTAGTGGGATTTGACTTCAGTGGGACTGCGCAGGTGCTCAAAGTTAAACAAGTACTTAAGTATCTTTCTGAATCTGGGCCTAAAAAAGTTGTTGTCTGGGCAAGATGCATCAAAAATGTTCAAGTTATAGTTCTATTGTAACGTAAGTTTTAACTTATTTCCTAAAAAATTCAGCTTCCATTTCTCCTTCAATTCTCATTTTATTTTATTTCAGCCTGACTTTTTTGCTGTCCTTCTACAACAAGGGTGGGCAAACTACGGCTCCCGGGCCACATCCAGCCCGCGGGACCATCCTGCCTGGCCCCCGAGCTCCTGGCCTGGGAGATTGGCCCCCGGCTGCTCCCCTGCTGTCCCCCCTCCCCTGCAGCCTCAGCTCCGCCGCCGGCACAATGCTCTGTGTGGCAGGGCTGTGAGATCCTGGGGCAGCGCAGCTGCAGAGCCCGGCCTGACCCAGTGCCCTATGTTGCGTGGTGGCGGCGGCAGTAGGGTAGCCCGGCTTCAGCCGGGCGGTGCGGTTGTAGCGCCGCCAGCCACCAGTGCTCCAGGAAGCGCAGTAAGGGGTCACGGAGCAGGGGGGGTTGGATAGAGGTCAAGGGAGTTCAGGGTGGTGGTCAGGGGGCAGGGGTGTGGATGGTGGTTGGGGGGGAAATGGGGTTGAATGGGGGCAGGGGTCCTATGGGGGCAGTCAGGAAGGAGGAGGGGTTGGATGGGGCGGCAAGGGTCCGGGGGCAGTCAGGGGACAGGGAGCAGGGGTGTGTGGATGGGGCAGGCATCCCAGAGGGGCCATCAGGGAACGGGGGGTTGGATGGGGCAGGAGTCATGGGGGTGGGGGCAGATAGGAGGTGGGGGCCGGGCCACAACCCCATTCCCCAACCAGCCCTCCATACAATTTACGAAACCCGATGTGGCCCTCAGGCCAAAAAGTTTGCCCGCCCCTGTTCTACAACCTCTAAGGGAATTTCCCACTCTGACAACGCAGTCAGTTGTAAATCTGAATAAAACTTAAACCCAATTCTGTAGACCGATGTTTTGGCTAAATACCCCGTTTAAGAACGCTATAGAGGCATTTCATTTAGCTGAAATGTTGGTCTACAGAATTTTGTTTCTTGCATTTTGTTCAGCCTGTGGAAATTACCAAGCTTTCTGTCAGGCACCATTTCATACTGGTTTGAATCTGGTATGTTTGTCAGACAGTGGTATGTTTCTGTGGGTGATTTCAGGTCTTCCGCTGGGATAATTAGGATTGGTGTTTGTCAGAGTTTTGTTTTGGGCTAGCTATGGTTCAGCATTTATATGCTGCCTTTGGGCCAGATTAATCATTGGCTTGATATTGGGTTTCATTTCTGTGCTAAGGACGTACTAATCCGTTTTTGTTAGTTAAAGAAGGAAATCCAAACTGTGTTTTATTGTACGGACAAATTTTTTAGCCAGTACTAACACACAAGTTCAAATTGGTAAAATGAAGGTATTCATGAAGTGGATTCAGCTGTAAGCTTAATGCCATCTCAACTTTTCATTTAGTTTGTATAGATATACATTACTCAGTACAGGATTACCAGTTTAGAAACCCCTGTGCCTTTTTGAATTTAAAGTGTTCTTTAAACATCACATTGGACAGATTATTAAGACTTCCTACTGTCATTTGAAAAACGTAACTACACTTTGCCCGTGTTTATCCTTGTCTGATTTTGAGAAGCTGGCTCAGGGTTTTATTTCCTCCAAGCTAGACAACTATAATGCCTTGCTTGCTGGTCTGCCAAGCGATCTCATTACCAAGGTTGAGCAAACCACTGTTGCCAGAGAAGTATATCTTGCAAAAACGCACAAGCATATCTTCCTAATCCTGGCACTACTGCATTGGCTACTCAGAAACAAAGGATAGATTGTGAAGATGACCTATGAGGCCCTTTATGGTCAAGGTCCTGAATATATTTCCTGATTTAATTTTGATATATATCCTTTCCAGCCCTTAGTACTCTTCATTGCTCTGTTACTGCAAGTTCCAATTACAGAACTACAAACCTTGGGTGATAGAGCATTCTGCCACTATGCCCAACAGCTAAGGAATAAGTTGCTGCTTTCTGTTTAGGAAGCTCATGCTCTTTGTTTAAATCTCTTTTTTTGAAGACTCACATGTTTTTCTGTTGCCTTTTTTTTTCTTTTTTTTTTATTGGGTATCATTTTATTTCTTGTAAATCTGTCATTTCAGACTATAATATGCAAGGCTGCTATACAGAATAAAGTTTTATAATTGTAGTTGTAAGTTACCAGCATTTAATTTCCATGTGAATAGACTGATTTGTATTTATTATCCATCATTCCTTTGCAGAAAAGTATGCCTTTCTTTATAGTGAGAAGAGACCAAGATTTTGTAACAATTTAGGGAAAGAAAAGCTTTTTATTCTCCAGGAGACTGATTATGAAAAGTAAACAGGATTATCTTTTTTTTAAGTAATTGATTACTGACCCAGAAGTCAGGTGACCATATTTTCAAAATCAAATACTTGGAATGCTTTTCTGCCCATAGTTTTTTAGGGTTGTGAAAGACAAAATACACTTTTTCAAAAAATGTCGCTGTTGCTACTTACAGCTTATGACTTAAGAATGACATGAACGTTTCTCAGGATGGAGGATTTTTTTCCAGTAATGTAGCATTCTGAATGAATTCATCATGAAACACTGAACAACTGATGTTAACATTAACTTTGAGCAAAAAAACAGTTTTCATAGTTTCTCTGTTTATTCAGTTTTTCTCTTCACTCCAAACACTGATCATCACACTGAACACTCATTTCACTAGACTGATTGTTCCTGGTTCAGCAAAGAGTAAATTCTTCTCTTAATAGAAATATGTCTTCAGAAAACATTTTGTAGTTATAAAACAAATATACGTTTTGATTGATAAAATGAAAACTGGGACATTTCAGATGTCTTGAAAGAAATCTTTGGGAAACTGGGACTTCATATGAAAAACTGGAACTGTCCTGATAAAGCTGGGGTTTATGAACACCTTATCCAGAAGTCTGCCTTACTTCCACTTCCAATTGGCTATCTTTTGCAAACAACTGCATAGAGGTATAGTCAAACCTGTCCACCGACCCAGTCCCAGTGTGAGTGTCACCTCATCCCACCTTTCCTACCACCAGGTTGGGAAACTGAATAGAAGGCTAGAAGGGAAGGAGACATAAAATTTGTTCACTGTATCACCCCGTTCTCTTTACCCACTCAAATTTGGAATCTCTCACTTACTGAGAAACGGTTAAAACATTATTGTCTGTCCCTGTCTCCCTACAACCAAGTTAAGGACATTGCACAGTAGAGATATGAACAGATGAATTAAAGCAAAACACCAGACACAAATGTAAATTGTATTGATTTAAAGAAAATAAAACGCAGCAACACAATACACTATTCCTTCCATCCCAAAACTTCAGAAAAGTTGAATCCTTTCTCAATCCCAAGACTCTCACAGACTGATGTAAAGAATTCATGTAAGAATTCTCCTCTTTCACTTCCCCATGTGATTTTCTTGCATAGTCAAAGACATACTTAGAATGTGTGGTAACTATAAAGAGTTATTTGTTGATCTTGAAAGGAGAGGAAGGGAAGAGGAAAGTTGTTTTCAATAGGCCTGGCCAAGATAATGATAAACCAGGAAGGTGAATATGATAGTAGAAAAACTTGGTGGAATTACCCATGTGATGTAACCATGTTTTAGATATTTTTTGTAAATAAAAGGTTGTGACAGCAATTTCAGCAGGAAAAAAGTTCAATATTAATAAAGCTAACTGGTTTAAGCTGTAGAATGAATTAAGAAAATGTAATTAAATTAGTATTAGTCTTAATGAAGTTTTCATTCACTGTGAGCATGCGGTTTGGTTATTGGTGAAATTGCAGTGAGGAGCACTTTGTGAGAGTTAGTCAGAAGGTCCAATCCACATGCAGGCAGGGGCTACTAAATATATTACAAACTTGTTTACTTGAAAACTTATCAGAAGTTTTGATATTTGTAGGATTGTATAATTGTTTATTTTTAAAAGTGAAATAGCAGAAATATGTATTTACCTGGCATCTCATCGCAAAAGAAATTGCAGTTGATTTTCAACTGGGATTTCAAATCTAACCAGCTATTTCCTTATGAAGTGTTTAGAACAGAAAATATCTTAGAAATATTTATATTATTGTGCTAAATGAAAGTTTGCTTTACTGAAAATGGTGTAGTTTTTTAGTTAAGAATTATGGTTAAGGCTAATCAGTGTCCTAATGACAGCTTCACCCTTGCTATCTTCACCTGTGCTATGATTCCTTCTTTGGCTGAGTAATAATTGACAGTAATAGCTGTGCAGAACATCAGGGCTCTGGATCTTTAAGTACTAGTCATGAGACTTGGTTATCCAAACATTTTCTCTTCTTTCAAGTGAATAGAAGGAGAAAGGGAGAAGAAATGTATAAACGTACAATTGCTGGACTGTAAATGATGTAAATTTAGATCCAGATTATCATTTTTATTTGTATTTGCATTACCTAGAAACTTTAGTTAGGGACCAGGGACCTCATTGTGCTAGGTGGTGTACACGCACCCCTCCCTCAAAAGTCGATTCCTGCCCCTAAGAATTTACGATCTAAGTATAAGAAAAGAGCCAAAAGATGGATACAGACAGATTGATGGGGATAATACAGGGTAACAATGAGAATATTGGTCAGCATGATAGGCAGTAATATCAGTGCCTCAGCGACCGTATTGGCATGGTTTTTGTAGGCATTGTGGAAAAGGAGAGTTTTAAGATGGGATTTTAAGGAGGATAATTAAGTAGGTCTGTAGATATTTACTTAATAACTGTAAGGGTAGTTAAGCACTGGAACAAAATACCTAGGAAGGTTGTGGAATCTCTGTCACTGGAGAGTTTAAAGAACAGGTTAGATAAACACCTGTCAGGAATGGTCTAGATAATACTTAGTCCTGCCTCAGTGCAGGGACTGGACTAGATGACCTAGTGAGGTTTCTTCCAATCCTACATTTCTATGAACTATGATCTTAGTTCCCATTGTACTGGATGAGTTGGGGAATCAAGCTTCTGCATCTCTTCCACACAACTTAGATTTCCATTCCATTCTACTGTTACATTTTTTCCAGTAATATTTCTTTAACTAATATTTCACCAGGTGGATACTTTCATAATGTCTTGCTTATTCATACTGGGACATTCAAGCCAGAATTTCTACCAGAAAAATGTATGATTTTTCCCCCTTATGATTTCTTAAGACATGCAGTACATTTTCTGGAGTACATTTGTAGTGCAATAAACTGTGCTGAATATATAACCTATGAAGCCTCTGAAGAAAATATCTTCTCCCACCTACTCCTTTTTAACAACAAGCTCCAGTGCGTAGGTTTTCATTCACTATAGTATCATTGCACAACAGTCAAATAGATGTAGCCTACCGGAGCATAAATGCCTATTTAAATGAAGGGGAAACAGTTAAAAAATTAGCTGCTAATACTTTATTCAGATGTTAGAAAATGACTTGCACACAGGGCCGGCTCTAACTTTTTTGCTGCCCCAAGCAGCAAAAAAAAGCGCCGCCCCCCGAGCCCTCCCCCCGCCGAGCGCCGCGCCACCTCCCCCCCTGAGCGCCGCGCCGCCGGAGCCCTTCCCCCCCGCCGAGCGCCGCCGGAACTCCCCCCCAGCGCCACGCCCGCGCCGCCGGAGCCCGCCCCCCCTGCCGAGCGCCGCGCCGCGCTCCCCCCGCTGCCCCTTACCAGGTGCCGCCCCAAGCATGTGCTTGGTTGCCTGGTGCCTGGAGCCGGCCCTGCTTGCACACATGTGGACAGCAACCAAGAACAGTAGATCATTTCAGTAATATGTGTTCTAGGCACCACAACAGAGAGGGGAAGTTGGGAAAGTGTATTTTTTCAGGTTTGGCAATATTTTGCTCCCCACTGTGCTACCAGGCCAGGAACAGTAGATGATGTAGTATCAGGTGTCCTTGACCATCCTTTGAACCTCTTGTACCACTCTAAGGATGGATGACTGCCGGGCTATTTCTCTTAGGGTAAGAGTCCCTTCCTGTACTGTTACTTGTTGGCTGCCTTTCCTCAATTAGAGCGCGTCTGTTGGAGGTATTAATCTCTCTGCTTCTCCTGTGGCTGTTGCAATTTGCATAGCAGGCATTCATTGAATCCCTGTATCCTGCACAGTGTCACTTCTATTTCAGATTTCCATCTTGTTTTTTACTTTTCCTGCTGAAGTAAGTCAGAATTGTAATCATAATCATATAATCGTAAAGCCAGGAAATACACTGAACATGCAAAACAGAACAATCACACAGAGTGAATTGAAATCCATCCATTTTCTGATAGTGTAGTTTTCTCCATTTCCTGTTTTGCAACAACAGAGGGAACAGAAGGAGATCCTGGTAAGCAAAGCAGAGAATGAAATGGAAGTGTGCTATAAAATAGTACACCCTAAAAAATGTTAGGAGCAGCTGCATTCTGAAGTTGATTAAGGACTTAGAAAAGGCTATTGACTAAGGCCAAATGTAGCCTGAGCTTCCAAAAGTGACCTGCAGTAAACCCATTAAATTTGCTCGCAGTCTGTGTGTGTTTGACGTTTATGTGCTTTTGGCTATATGGAGAGCAGCCAAGCAGCAGAATAGCAGTATGCTAAAAAAAGAAGTAATTTCTCACATGTTGTTTGCTGTATTTTGCATGTCATTGTAGTTTAATCATATCGGAAAGAGGTTCGGATATACTACTACTGAAGTTGTAGTTAGATAATGATTGACACTGACAATAACTCATTATTTTGTGAAGGATTCAGTGCGGTAATCAAAGGGAGAAATAATATATAATAGCATGAAACTGATCATAAAATTCTTTACATTTATAAACATGCTAAATCCTGTTCTCACTGGCCAACGCCAGATGCTTTGAGGCCTGTGATTCTATGCCATTGTTTTGGGCACATCCAGGGTACCTGATGTTTCCATAAATTTTTTGCACAAACATTTTCTCTTAGAAGGTAGGAAATAAGTGACATTTTCCTTGTGGCTCAGTTGAGTTTTAGTGAACAACTACATGTTTGTCTGAACACAGCCTACATACTGCTATACAAAGGTTTTACTTGACAATTTTAGGTTTTGAATGGAGGCTTCGTTATATGGCCCACTTTCACATAAATATTATGCAGGCAAAACACAGAATGCTGATATTACTATTTTATTTTTATTTTATTTTATTTTATTTTGTATTTATTTTAATGAATTGCGAGAAGACTTTTCTATGCTCTTAAAATTGTAACAGACAGAATGAGCAATTCTTTGCTTCAGAGATGTTCTGTAGAATATCACTATGTTTTTATTATTTTGTTAACCATGCATTATAACATACTTTAATTTTGCAACTCAAACAATGGGAACACTTTCAGATCCAATAGCTTAGCTGACCCTATGGAAAATCTGGGGTTTGATACTGACCTCTTTATATCCTTGGCAAAGAGGGCTGCTGCAGCAGATGAAGTGGCACGACAGAGATCTCTCAGGCATAGCTTAGCAGGAAAGCCATAGCAGCATTACCACTTAGAGTGAAACTTTCTGACTTCTCAGCCACATGGATTGTGGGCAGAAAATAGAAAAGCTATTGTGGTATGATTGCTGTGAATGGAATTAAACTGTTTTTCCCTTGTGAATAAGCAAAATACTTTTACATTTCTATAACAAAGTAAAAATTTAATCATATTCAAAGGACCAAAATATTCTGATGCTTTTGTATGTGTTCTTTTCTTGCTCCTGTTCCATACATAGGGCCTAATACTGAGTGACGCTGAACAGCCACAGCTCTCACTGAACTCAGCTATATAATAGGTTTGTCAATGGGAGTTGTAGGTGCTCAGTATTTCACAGGATTTGGCCCACGTGCCATGGCTCTTCATTGTCCACATTTAATGGCCTGCTATTCAAACTATTTCTTAAGTTTGATCAGACAGTGGGTTATCTCCATTGACAGTTCTGCTAATAGAGGCATGGAATTGCTTTGAGAAATATAAGTGGGCCCTTTCCTTAATTCGGAGTTGCCGTGTGCCATTGATGACACTTCCATTTCATGCATGTTTGGATTATGCAGGGAAACTTTTTAAGAATGCTCATTATGCCAAAAACTTAGATTAATACACAGGATCCTTTCTTGGCAGAAAGTGGTGATTTGTACCATCTGTATTATATGTTGTAGAGCAAAGGACCATGCACAATTTTCATTTTCAGTTCTAGATTTCACCATAAATAATTGTCATATGCTTCCTGGTGAGAAAATGATACTGTAATTGACAGCACTTTCATGTAGAGACTTCATTTGACATTTGATTTTGTTTCTTTGAGTATAGTGATATTAGATGTCTGATTATTATTTATTATTGATATAAAAGAGTGATAATGAATTTCTTTGCTGGGTGTTCTCTGAATCTTATTTTCATCTCCTGATTTGAGCATCTCTTTTTTCATTTCCCTCGTCACCTTTCTAACCTTAAAATATGGCTATTTTTGTTGTTTACAGATTTGGGCTTTTGGCTCGAACCTTTGCCAACAGGTCTAAAATAGACTACAAATATTAATCCTTCATTGATTTCCTAGAGGTGCAGAGCATAGGAATAAGAGTGGAAATAGGGTTCATATCTCTTGTGGTGAACATTAGCATGGTTACATTACCATCAAAGAAAGACTTGCATTTTCTTACACACTTCATTCTAGTAATCAGTTCCCCCATTTGAACTTCCTTTTTTATCTGTCCTGAAAGCAATCGATCTTAAGTAAAGAAAATTTACTGCTGAATAAAGATTTATGACGAGCTAAGGGGAAAAAAGCAGATATAGTACAGAATAATGAAGGTAAGTTCAGAAAGTAATACAAACATGAACAATAAAATGTTGTTAGGCAGCCAATGAAACTAACTATACGACTGTTGAATAAAGTAGCATAATACTTTCCACCCAGAACTCTTTACAACCATTGATTAATTAATCTTCAAAAACCCCATTCTTCTTCTTTGTATTCCACATGTGGGTATCCATGTGCACCATGCACCTTAATCCAGAGATTTTTAGTCAGCAGTGTCTATTGATTCACACATTCACAGTTCTCCTCATGCTTCAAACTGAAGATAGAAAGGGCAGTGTGGACTGATGCCTCGCCAGTTCTTCCTTATTGCCCCGTGGCCTGAGTCAGAATTCTCTGTGTATGCTTTGATCTTCCTCTACTTTAATATCTGTAAATACAGTTGTAAATAGTTTTGGAGTTTTTAGTAGCTTAGACTTAGTTTTCTAGTGTAGTTGATTAATAATGAATATACTGTAGTTAGCTTAATTCTCCCTGCTCCAGGAAGCTTCGCCCTGTGGAGATGGACTATGCCAAGAGTCCCAGGGTTCAAGAGTTGTCTCCTGCCACCATTCTTTTGCCATCAGCGACGAATACCAGCACTGCCTTTATTGCCTTGGGGAGCCTCACATCACCACCAAGTGCAGTGTCTGCTGCTCTTTCCCTCTCTGAGAGTGCCTCCTGTGGAAGCACCTTATGGAGCAGGGTATGAGGCCTCATTCAGATCCAGGTGGGGGAGACCCTCCTTTACAGCAGCTTCAGACTGTGAGCAGTGACCCACCAAGCACAAGATCTAGAGCAAAGGCCTGAGAAACCTTCACATGAGAATAGGGGACATAATCATAGTCATAAGAACAAATCCCATTCAGATCTGCCACAGAAAAAAGATCCCTCCCCATCTCGATCCAAGTCGGGTGAGTCCTTTCATACAGGTCCTGAGGAGTTAGGTCCTCATAAATCCTCCATTCAAGAAGGCAAAGAACAAAGGAAGAGGAATGTTACAGTACTGATTCTGGCTCCATTCTGAAGACCAAAAGATAGGTTCAGTGGGTACCAATCTGGGAGCTCTGTGCTGGACCCCCATTTGACAGTGTCGACATGCTCTGTGTGGGATTGTCTGAATACCAGACCATCAGATGACCCAGAATTGCTGGAGCTCCCAAACAACAGGCAGGACTGAAACCTCTGCCTTGCTGGAAGATATTTTTGTGCTGTCCTATGCATAAACTTCTCTTTTTTCAGGCCTTGTCCTCTGTAAAAACATCCCTATGCCTGAAGAAACCACCTAGAGAAGAAGGGGATCCTCTCCTACCATGTCCCCAAGTTGGAGTATTCTCCCACCAGTACTGATGCCACTGCCAGTAGAGCAATAGCCTGTTCACTGAGTGAATCTGAGGCTCCGAACAAGTCTTCTCCCCTGCAGACAACGAATCTGGACAGAACCCAAAGAGGGTATTGGAACCATCTGTCTCCTCACTGGGCAAGACCATTGCCAATACAGTCCTCCCATTCAGATTAGCTACAGCACCTATGGTCTGTATAAAAGACCATTGAGTGATGGCAGCTTGGATGAAAAGAAACAGCTCTACTGTCTTTACATATCTTGACGACTGGCTCCTGACAGGCAGATCCAGAAGGGAAGTCCAGTCAGTGACCCTATTCCTCTTCCTTGGGAGTCTGTGTCAATCATGAAAAGTCCCCTTTGCTCCCCAAAGGTCCATAGATTTCAGAGGAGCAACCCTGGACTCGACTACAGCAAGAGCCTATCTCCAAATAGAGAGATTCCCCACCATGAGTGATTTGATAAAACAGATCACCCTCAGGCCTCGGACTAAAGTCAGGACCTGTCTTTACCTCCTTGGCCACATGGTCTCATGTACCCACATAACACCATTCACCGGGTTTTATCTTCACTGCCTATAGACCTGTCTTCAGTCCATCTACTCAGCAGACAAAGACAACATCAATGCCAGAGTAACACTTTCAGACAAAGTTTATGGCCTCTCTCTCACCTGGTGGACAGATCCAGAGAAAGTTTGAGTGGGAGTTCCTTTCCTCATACCTATGCCTGAGGCAACTATTATCACAGATGCTTCCCTCTTAGGATGGGAAGCCCCTAAGGACAATCACACTGAACAAGGCATCTGGATGCCTCAGGAGGCCAGGATCAACGTACTAGAATTAAGGGCAGTTTGTTGGGCCTGCAACACATTTCTTCCAGTCATCAAATCCAGACATACCCAGGTTGTGTGGGATGATATGATCACTGTTTTCTACATAAACAAATGGGGGAACAAGATCCCTCCTCTTGCATGTAGATACAGTCAACCTCTGAAACTGATGTATCAGAAACCCCATAACCTTCTTGGCGGTATACCTACTGGGTACATAGAACTTCCTCACATGCAGTTTCAGTAGACACTTGTCCACAAACTACAAATGGGAAATTCACAGTTCCATTCTGAACAAGATCTTCACCCTGTGGAGAACACCATCTTGAAAATCTCTTAATCTCACAAGGGAGAATCTACCCCTGTACTGCTCCAGAGCAGCTTTGGGTTGTGGTTCGAAAGGCAATGCCCTGATGCTACCCTAGATGGACCACCTCATATATGCCTTCCCTCCCATCCCAATTACCCCAAGTCCCACGAAAGATCAGTCACAACAGGACTTTGGGTCATCCTCGTCATGTCCAAGTGGCCAAGAAAGTTCTGGTTCATGGACCTCATGAAGATTTCAACCTGTCCACCCATCAACATCTGACTATTTCCAGATCTGCTGACACAAAAAAATGTCACGATCAGGACAACCCAGGACAACTATAACTCAAAGCCTGGTAATTGGATGGGCTTCAGACACAGTGTGTGTGCATGTTCAGTGGTGGTTCAATCCATTCTCAACCAAAGCAGGAAGGATTTTACCAGGAGATGCTACTTGGCCAAATGGAAGTGTTTCTTCTCTTGGTCACAACACCAGTTATCTCCAAACTCTGCTGGAATTCTTGTTATTCTAGAATACCTACTTGCCTTTAAGACCATGGGGCCTTTCTGTCAGTTTCCTGTGGGTCCATCTTGCAGAAACCAGTGCCTTTCATCCTCCAATTGAGGAACATCTTTATTCATCCTACGATGACTATATTCCTTTAAGGGCTCCCAGAACTTTCCCACCAGTGGTGAAACCAATGCCACAATGGGATCCCAATCTCATCCTTTCAGTTCTTACCAAACTGCCCTTTGAATAAGTATCTACCTGTTCTGTGTCCCATCTCTCAGTGAGAATTGCCTGCCTCGTTGCTATCACATCAGCCATGAGGGTGAGTGAGCTGGGAGCACTCATGGCACATCTACCATATACCATATCTCATGAAGAGAAGGTCTCTGCCTTCACCTGAAATTCATCCCTAAAATAATATTGGCATTTCACATAAATCAAACCCATCCACTTTCTGCTATTTTTTCCAAAACCTCATGCCTCTGATGAGGAGAGACTTTTTCACTGGCATTTGTCCTTCAGAGAATAAAAACAATTAGAAAAGCTCAAAGATTTTCATCACCTTAGTGGAGAAATAAAGGGGTCAAACTCTGTCTGCACAGAGACTCAACCAGGGGTACGCAGAGGTCTTCCAGGGGGTATAGCAACTCATCTAGATATTTGCCTAGATTTACAACAGGCTACATAAAAAAGCACTAGTGAAGTCAGTACAAGCTTAAATTTCAAACGACTTGTTTATACTGCTTTATATACACTGAAATGTAAGTACAATATTTATATACCAATTGATTTATTTTATAATTATATGGTAAAAATGAGAAAGTAAACAATTTTTCAGTAATAGTGTGCTGTGACTCTTTTGTATTTTTAGCTCTGCTTTTGTAAGCAAGTAGTTTTTAAGTGAGGTGAAACTTGGGGGTATGCTAGACAAATCAGTCTACTGAAAGGGGTACAGTAGTCTGGAAAGGTTGAGAACCACTGCTCTAAATGGAGCTTGTACTGCATAACCCTTTGTTACCAACTAGCTCCCCTCTCCCTCCCCCATTCTAGCCCATTCCACCAGAGTGAAAGCAACCTCTGAAGTATCTCTAGGAGATGTACCTAGCAAGGGTACATGTAGGATGTAGGGCAACTACCTGGAGCTCCATACACACCTTTATAAGACATTATATATTGATCCAGACTTCTACTGAAGATAATGCTGTGGGGCTGGCACTACTACAGCATCCATATCATCTGCATCATCGCACCCACCTCCTGTTTGATTTTGCTTACTAATCTCCCATAAATGGAATACATAGAAGAACCATTATTCGAAGAAGAAATGGAGATTACTTACCCGTAACTGGAGATTCTTTGAGATGTGTGGTCCCTATCTGTGTTCCACTACCCGTCCTCCATCCCTTTTGCTTTGGATCATGATCATATTCATAGTAAGAAAAGAAACTGGAGAGACATCTGTCTGCACTCCCTTTTATACCCTTGGTTCTGAGCTTGAGAACAACTGCGCACATGTGGACCAATGGACACTGCTTACTAAAAATCTCTGGACTCAGGCGCTTGGTTGGCATGTGTACCCACATGTGGAATACAGATAGGGACAACACACCTCAGAGAACCTCCAGTTACAGCAAAGGAACCTCAATTTTTAATACAAATAAATATTATCACCATTTTACAAATAGGGGTGTTAAGATTCTGACAGAATGAGGACCTGATTCAAAAACTAGTGGAAAGACTCCAGTCCCATTGACCTCAGTAGGCTTTGAGTCAGGCCAGAATAGAGCCCATGTTATTTGATTCCCAGTCTGCTCTCACTTATACTAGTTTGTATCAGTAGAGGCCTGCAAATCCATGGGTATCCACTTTATATCTGTGGACCATTTCTGTGGATACCAGCGCAGATGCGGATAAAAATTTTGTATCTGCGCAGGGCTCTGACAGTAAGAGCAGGTGGGCAGTTGTGAGGAACCATGGCGCAGATCCTCCACCTGCCCTGGGCGGAGGGCCTGGGGGGGCAGGGACATGGGCCGGGGGCTGCTCGGACTCCACCCCCAGGGCAGGTGGAGGGTCTGCTGCGGCAAAACACAGCTGCCCGCCCGGCTCTTATTGTGGCTAGACTGAGGCTCCGAGGCAACCCCCCTCTGGAGCCCAGTCGGGGAGAGCCACTGTGGGGAGCCTGGTTTCCTCTACCTGCCCTGGGCAGGGGCCTGGGACACTGGCTGGAAGCTGCTCGGGCCCCCCGCCCTGGGCTGGTGGAGGGTCTGCCACAGCTCCCCACAACTGCCATTGTGTCTCTCCCTGACCGAGCTTCGGAGTGGGGGGATGCCTTGCAGTCTCAGTCTGGCCCCCAGTGTAGAGCCCTGCAAATCCGCGGATATCTGCAGATAATTTTTGCAGATCGTGGATTGGATGCGGATACACATTTGTGTATCCGCGTAGGGCTCTATGTATCAGAAATAACTGCACTGAAGACAGAGAAATTATACACTTGTGGAACAGGTTGATGTCATTGGAATCAAACACATGCCCATAGTATTACAGATTCCTTGTCAAGTGTATAGTGTGGCATATACCTTTAGCTAGAGGTACCTTTAAACAATATTTAATAGCTAAACTTCAATCTGTTTGTTTTTTGCATAATGGGAAATTGATATATCAAGTTTGCATCACAACGCCCATTTTCTCTGTTGTCTCTTATAACATGTTGGATTGGAGTGCCAATCAATGTAATTCAGTTTCATTGAATATTTCTGAGGCTATTGGAATTCATGTCACCATTTACATAATCAGCAACCAGAACTCCCTTGCCCCTCCCCCCCCCGGAAAAAAATACCCAAACCAAGCAAAATGGTATTAGTGTGCATCCACATACCATTGTCTGAGAAACACAGATGGGAGTATATCATATAGTCACATCCAGCATTTTCTTAGTTGGCGTTTTAAAATTCCCTTAATTATTTACAACAAGATAAATCATTTAATGTTTTAAATATTAATTATCTGCAGCAATCATCACTTAGTATTCTGCACCAAACTTTTAAAATCTGCATAGGTTCTGAATTTCTACTAAATAGATTTCAATTAAACTTCTTTCTATTTTTACTTGCCAATAATTGAAAGTATAAAAAAATTATGCTACACATTCCTCTAACACCAAAAACAAAAAAGGCAACATAACATATCTGGCATACTTTTAATTCTTTGTATTCACCATAAGTTTTAAGAAGTTACAATGCTCTTGTTGTTTGTTATAACAAGAATTATAAACTTATAAAGAATTTATTACCAATTCATAAACTGCATGCACTATGATAGGTTATTAAAGAACGTAGCTGAACCTATTAATTTTTTATCTTATTATTAACATACCTATGAATGGAGCATTAATTTAAACTATTCCTCTTAAATGTACTAAAGGTTTCACTAAAAATAAATATAACTCGCTTACCTACACTTATCAAGATACATATTTAACCTATGGGGAAATGATTGCAGGCAAAGTTTTGGTACAGCATATGCTGAACTGGAATTAAAAAGATTTTGGTTATGTAGAGTTCAAATTACCTTTGACATATTTTTGCAGGTTGGTTACAAATTCTTTACTAAACATAGAGCTCTTCTTTATCATAGAACCTAACATCAGATTTTAATCATATTTTGTACCCACAGGGTTTTAAGTTTCCAACAGGCCACCTGTCTCAGACATTAAAAAATTCACAGGACAGATGGGAAGGTGAAAGAACTTGTCCTTGGATAAAGAAATTTTTACACTGCAGGAACAGTCACAAGCAAGGCTAGCCAATATATCACACACACACACCATATTCTTCTAGCATTGCTGTATCATGATTGCAAATTTCCCTTTAGTAATATAAATATAGAATTCATCATTTATCTTTTTTCAAGAGCATAATTTGAAAAA
Organism: Emys orbicularis; assembly: GCF_028017835.1. Taxonomy (NCBI): domain Eukaryota; kingdom Metazoa; phylum Chordata; order Testudines; family Emydidae; genus Emys; species Emys orbicularis. The sequence goes on along the minus strand of NC_088686.1, from coordinate 49,710,830 downwards.
CCTGTCTCTTGTTCATGTGATCTATGAATCAGTGATGGAAAACACAGCCCAAACGGTACTTCAACAAATACAGTGTGCATGTAGTGTATACATAACAAACCACCTACAATTCCTAGGCTGTTCATTAATAACAGGAACTCCTGCGCGAACGTTTGTGCAGACCTCTGACACTTGTTTGATAGACGTGATATATTTTAAAGTGAAAATTATACCAAGGTAAGGAAAAGTAGTTGTTGGAAAGCCAGCTTAAAATGGTGATGCCTGCTCCCATGTTGTCCTAGTTTTCTATGGAGATAATAGTTTTTGATTGGCACAGTCTAATGCGGTGATGTGTACAGAATCACATGCTGTATTGTAGTGAACCAAGGGCCAAATTCTGACCTCAGAATATGTGCTCACAACTCTCATTGACCTATGTTTTTTGGGGTAGAATATGTCCCAGAGTTCAGTAGGAATCGTTATTTGTCATACTTCATTGAGGTTGGGCTATATCCTAGAATATGCAAATATATAAATCATGTTCTAGATATGTTTTGTGCTTTTAAAGTCCTTTTAAAAATCTACCCAAAGTAAACAGCTTCCTGTGGCAGTGAATTCCACAGGCTGACAATTTCCTTTGTGATTTTGCATTTAATTCACTTGTTCTGAATTTACCAGCCGTAATTTTGGGTTGACGCTCGTTTTCATGGGAATTATTGGTTTTCACTCTACATTTTTAAATATACCTTGCATATTTTGGTCTCTAACTTTAAAAGTTAACTCCCATATCTATTTTGCTGTATAAATAAAAATTTCAATCACACATTTATAAACAATTTAACTTTAATTAAAAACACAGAATGATCACTGCTAGTGATTTTTAGCCATTATAAACTGATTTGGGATAAGATAGCAAAAAAACCTTAACTGATCGATAGGTAATGGTTACATGTTTTACATTCAACACACTATCGGTCTATTTATAAAGTGTCCATCATGGTTCTGATGTTGCACCCTATAATGCTTTATAGAAATATGCTTATGAATGTAAATATGACATAACTGGAATATGTTTTATGCTAGATATGCCATGTAACACATCTATGCAAAGGTTATGATCTACTGGATATATTCATCCTATTGGTATGCATGTATCATTTTTGTATTTGAAGTTATGAATATTGGCTGTGTACTTGTTTGATTTTAAGTAGCCTTAGTAAGGCATTTGGTCAGCTTCTTAAAAAAAGAATTTGCAAGTTAAGTGCCCAGTCAAGAAACACTTAACGGACAATGGATCTTGGAAGACTCCAATTCACATAAGAAGTCTACCCGAGGACTTTCAAGGTAGCATGTGAACAATGGTCGCCACCTGTAAAGTTCTGAGTCATGCATGGACATGTGACTTGCCCATGTGACTCCAAAACTCCATCTTGCAGCTGGATTCTCCATAGGAGAGAGGAAGGGGTCTCCACCCACAAGAGAGAGTCTATTTAAGCCCCTGGGAGACCCCACCATTTTGTCTTCAGCTGGCTCAAGAGATAGCCTCTCCACCCCCAAAGGATACCTGAAAGAAACTGGAACAAAGGACAGTAACCACAGGGGTGTGAGTGATTGCTGGACCCAGACTAGAAGGAGGCTTGTCTGTAAAAGAAGCTTACTGGAACATCTCTGAGAGTGAGATTTCATCTGTAATCACTTTCTTACTGTATTAGGTTTAGACTTGTGTGTTTTATTTTATTTTGCTTGGTAATTCACTTTGTTCTGTCTGTTATTACTTGGAACCACTTAAATCCTATTTTTTGTATTTACTTATTAATTAGCCCAGAGTATTTATTAATACCTGGGGGCGGGGACAAACATCTGTGCATATCTCTCTATCAGTGTTATAGAGGGCGAACAGTTTATGAGTTTACCCTTTGTAAGCTTTATACAGGGTAAAATGGATTTATTTGGGGTTTGGACCCCACTGGGAGCTGGGCATCTGAGTGCTGGAGACAGGAACACTTCTTAAGCTGTTTCCAGTTAAGCCTGCAGCTTTTGGGGGACGTTGTTCAGACCTGGGTCTGTGTTTGTAGCAGGCTAGCATGTCTGGCTTAAACCAGGCAGGGCACTGAAGTCCCAAGCTGTTAGGGAAAACGGGATCAGAGGTAGTCCTGGCACATCAGGTGGCAGCCCAAGGGGGTTTCTGTGATCCAACCTGCCACAGTGGTAATGTCTAGGTGCTGATTACATGACTAAAATATATATCATTATCAGACTGAGTATACACCATCTACTGTTTCCTTTGCTCCTCCTTAGATGTTTCTAAGGACCACAGTGGCCTGTATAACCCTGGATCTGAGGAGACACTGGGTCCTTTTGTAATTTAGGGAAGACCTTTACAAATATGTCTTGCTTTGAGCTCTAAAAGCAAGATGTACTTATCCTGATCTTCAGAGGCATTATGGTATTTGGTAACAATGTCTGTCTGTAAGTGGACTGAACATAGCTGTTAGTAGGTGAAATTCAGTGGGGCTTGGATTTCACCCAGTATGTTTATAGTGTAGAGCTGGATAGCTGCCGCTGTCCCAATAAACTTGTACTGCTAGTGTGTCAAGTTTTGATTTCCCAAAAAGTTGTCTGTCAGCAGCTTTTTACCATTGCATATTATTGGAGATGGTTGAACAGGTATACTAAACCCTCTAAGCAGAGCAATACAGTCTAGTATTAATTACTCTGTGCCCTGGAATCTTAAAGGAGGATTGTACATAAAAATAATTCCATAATTGTGGAATATAGTAATACTGTGCTCCACTGATATCCTGCAGTTTTGTATGATGGTACACAGTGGGGCAGAGTGTGATTTTTGCCTTGCTTTGTCCTTAATAAATATGTTCATTCAAGAAATAAATAGGTAGAAAGAAAAGCTTGCCTAATACTGAAGGACAGTAGCTTTTACTTATTGCAATACAGTATTTGTTCAAAAATAATTCATCTTACCTGAAGATTACCCCTGTAATGCAGCCAAGGTCACTGAGACTTTAGATTATCTGCTGCATAAATGCTGCTTGTATATTTTAAAGGGATAGTTTAAACTTGTCATTACAGTTCCTTCTAACATTTTTTTCGTTAAGTTTTGTATTGAGCAATTTTATGTTTGAACATTTGGGACATCGCCTCTCCCCCCCTAACCCCCTTTTCCTCTGATTCATATCTTGTGTGCTGGGACTTTTTCTACTTGTTTATTGTATCCTGTGCACTTGCAAGAGTGTTGGTAAGAAGGCCAAGCCATAGATTTTGCAGGTTTCTATGTGAGGTCTATGAAGGTCTCCATCCAGCTGATCCTTTCGTTTTATATATTCCCAGCTACCTATCTATGTATCTATCTTCTGTTTTCAATCAGGGACAGCAAGAAATAGCACAACTTAACAGTTTGGAAAGCCTTTACTTTGGCTCACTAGTGCCCGAGCGAGATGGAAGTGTAAACTGAGAATTTAGGTTGAGGAAGGACAGGGTCCTATATGTCAATTTATTCAGGAGTCACATGAAACATATGCTGTTTGGTCTGATTGTAAAGAATAAAAAAAGAATTAACATTGTCCATTTAAAATAACAAACAAAAGTAGCAGTTCCCTTTTAAGAGATGGGAAGGAGGTAGAATAGAGGAAAATAAGATACACAGACAAAAGCCAGTTGGATAGTGCTAAGCAACTGGAAAAGGAATTTGATTGGTTGAGAGAAATAATTGCTACGCTTATAAAGAAAACTAGGAAGGATCTGGCTAGTGTTTGGGGGAGAGAAGTTATTGCAAAAAGGAGCAGGGACCTAGCATTTAGGTTGTCATGTTTTTGCACAAGAAAATACAAATAAGAAAAAAAAAACTTTGAACAAACAATGTGAAAAAGGCAGAGGGAAAATTAGATCACTTGAACCTACCAGAGCTTCAGGGGAAGTGTTCTAAGTAATTCCAAGTTTTTAAAAGAAGCTGCTGCCATGTATTTGAACCAGAAGGTGAGAGGTATGCCATGGAGTAGCTGCTCATGGAAGTACTGTACCAGGGCATTGCAAGGTACTTTGCATTCCAGGCATTTCAGGGATGAAAGCAGTGCAAGGCTAAATCTGCTACGTAGAACACTTTCTGGCAATTTGCCATATTTCTTTTTCAGTGAAAGTGGCTTCCATAAAAATGTAAGGCCAGATCCTTAGCTGCTGTAAATTTGTGAAGCTCCGTTCAAGTTACTCTAGCTATGACAGCTCATATAAGCTGAGGATCTGATGTGTTAGTGCTGAAGCTGAATTCATAGTCCAGTCCAGGTCTCCTTCTGCCCCTGGAATGCCCAGCATCTGCAACTTTTTATGATGCCTAAATCTAACAACAAAATGTAATTAATTTGTTTGTTTTAGAAAGAGGTTTTCAAATTGTGCCCTGTGGACTGCTGGTTGGTATGGTTCTGCCTCTGTCTTTTTTAAGTGGTTAAATCACATTAAAAGAAGATTTAAAAATTCATTTAAATACTTTGCAGCATTACTTTTCCATAGAAGCAACTGCTGTAGTTTTAACAGGGATATTACATGACTATGAAAGCATCATGAAGATGGGGGATCTGCTCCCTGAGACAGTCTCTCTACTGAGAAGTTGTCCACTCTTTGAAGGTGTTTGAGAACCCCCATGTTAAGGGGAAAATATTGAGCATAAGTCCCTAAAGTATATACACTTTGGGAAGCATCTGACATTAGGTTTGTGCATGATTATTTTTCACCTAGGTGAAAATGATTAAGGAATGCATAAGGAGCTTGATTTGATGATCAGAGCCATGAGGGATTTGGGGCAGATCCAGCATTTTTTCCTTGGGGGGGTTTGACATCCCCCAGGGGACAATCTGGACTGTTGAACCATTGTGTTCCTTTAAATTCTTCAGCCCAAGGCGCCCTTTACACTGCTTTGCTAGTGACAAGCAGCCTCTCCAGGCTCTGCTCTCACACAGCAATTAGCATGTAAAGTAACTCCTAGCAAAGTTACATGAATACTCTCCCAGCTACATGTGAGCTACATACAGGGCAACACCCACAAATTCCTCAGCCCCAGTCTTGCACTCCTACTGCTCAGTAGACCCCTGTGTGATATAAGCTCTTATTTGTCTGACATTCCAACAAAGGCTAATATCTATATGCACCAGCCTTGTTGTTGCAAGTCAATCCAAATACACACTGGATTAGATACAAGAATAAAACAAGTTTATTAACTAGAGAAAGATCAATTTGAAGTGATTATAAGTGATAAAGACATAAAAGTCAGAATTGGTTACACAAGAAATAAACTGATAAAACCACAATCTAATTCCTAAACTTTACCAAGCTCATAAAGATTTGAAAGCAAAAAGGTTTCTCTCACCCAAAAACCTTCAGCAGTTCATATTAACTGGAAAGCCTTCCAGTTAGGACCACTTCAGCCAGTTCAATGATGCTCCTATTGTCTTTCAAGCTATCTTGCTGCTGTGAGTAGAGATGGGGCGAGGAGAGGTAACCAGAGGCCATTTCCCCCCCCTTTCTTATATCCTGACCCTTTTTTCTGGAAAAGTCCTTGCTGGGTCATGGTCATGCAGTTCCATTGCATACGTGCTCTGCCAGCTGTCCTTCAGGTGAATTGTAAATGCTTTGTTTACAACTCCCCTGCTGGTGAAACTCTGATTAAACAAGTAATGGCCTTTTAGCATTTAGCTAGCGGGCCAGTGTGCCTTTGTCTTTGAGAAAATGGTCTGAGGGCGTTACCCAGAACTACAGATTATTTCAGTAACAATCATAAATAAATCTCATAGCTCCGTATTCAAGCTTGATACACACGTTTTAACAAGACAGTGATGTGCAATAGATTGTGTTTTCAAATGATACATCCCAAGGCATACTTTGTATAAAACATATCATAATCACATAAAAGTGGTGAACATGGGGTACAGAGTGTCACATGAGGTACACTATGTCTCAGGGTGACAATTATTTGGTCTGAAATGTTGCAACAGAAGGTCTCACGGTGGGAGCAGTGAAGCCTCCACAGGTAGATAAGGCTAGGGAGTATGTGAATAAGGAGGTTACCAAATTCATGTGTGACCAAAGGCATTTGGTAATTACTTGTGGACATATCTTAGTGGGCACCCACATTATACTGGGAATATGAGGTACACCTATCTGACTGGGGAGTGGATATATTTTTGTCGGACATTAGGGAGGGAATTGGTAAGTATCTGGGAACACAGTGCGGGAGAGGCAGCCACGCTGATTGCTGGTGCCTTCTTATGGCAGGTGTCTTGTGCAGGTACTTGTTATGAAAGGTACACAGTGATTAGATAAATAGATTGGACTGAGATTTAGAGGAAAGCATCCCTTAATGAAGCTGGGGAAGAGGGGTTCAGGTCTCCTAGTATTTGGTATAGTAGGGAGACATCCCTCACTCCCCCATTCCTTTTCCAGTCTCCTTAAGTCTCATAAGAGCAGAGGGCAGTAGGGCCCCAGCAATGGGCTGACTACGATCAGTGTGAGGAGAGGGATGGCTGATGGTAGATTTCCCAAATAGGTGGAAATGATCAAGGAAATAATGATGTCCTGCACCGTACAATTCATTGCAAGGTACTCTCCACATATTTTAAGTGGATACATTTGCGGCCTAATTAAACCACGTCCACTGCCTCATGTCTTTCTTCTGACATGGCTGGACAATATAACCATGTTGGGGAAGCCATCTGAGAGTCCATCTTTACAGTCCCTGTAGCAATAAATTGTCCTTAGGATTGCAGATGAGTCAAAAATAATTTTTCAAAAAGTTTGCTCTGATTTTGTTTTCACAGTTGGCTTGATGTTCAGCTCAGTCTTTGTAAAATTGAACTGGAGTCTCAGCACTTGGTGGACTTTTGACACAATTGTATTATTCAGTAGGATGTTTACATTATCATGCACAGAGAAGGATAGTAACTGAGTTCCTAACATTATCACCACAAGAAGCACAGACCTTTGAAATGGTTACTGTTGACAAAGAAAGAGAGTGCCCCTTGACACCAGCATAAAATCTTTAAAACATCTCAACTCATGAACAACTTGCACTTAAAAAGACATGTAGAATTAGTTTGGTTAGAAAACCTCTGCACTGTTCATTTATTATTTAATCTTATTTTACTTTGTACAGACAAGCTATCTGGCCTAGTGTGAGGCCTCACACAGCCAATTACCTCATGGTGTTTAGTTCATTTATTATTTAAAGCATAAATCTTGTACAGGTTGTCCATTGATGACCCTGTGAGGAGTCTATAGTAAATGCCTTTCATTGTTGTTGCCTGACTCATGCACATGGGCCTACCTGCTGAGCTAAGTAGGCCAGGAAAACTGATGGATTTGTATGATACAAGAGATGATAGCAAATTTATACTGAAGTGAAATAAGTCAGTGCATGCAATAGCAGTTTCCATGTTAGAAGGAAGCTGAATCTTGTCTGTTAGACTAATATTAATTATACCTTGTTCTTTTTAAGGGCTCTGTCAGTTCTCGATTATATTACATATTGTACATCTTAAAATATGTCTGAGGAGCTATTGGACACTGAATATTTTAAACTTAGCTATATATAAAACAATTAAATAGTAAGCTGCCATAAATAGGTGTTATCCAACATATTTGAGAGAGGATCCTTAGTGTGGTAGAAAACCCCTGATTACATAAAAGGAGTTTTTGTGTGTGTGTGTTTTTCCCCTTCAAACCATTCTTCTTATATTAACTTCTTTGGGGGAGAGAGGGTGTCTAATGCTGTGATTGCCAGCAAGGTGCTCTCTGAATGACTTGGAAAGAGACTTGCTCAAGTAATGTGCTGATTGCGACTGATGGGTTTATATGCCATTAACAGTGTCTGTCCCACACTGAACGTGCTAGGTATTTAACTTGGGACTGGTACTAATTTCAGAGCTAATACTGAGCTGTTCCACATCAATGCTTTCAGCAGGTGGCTTGAACTGACAGTGTAAAGGAAAAAAGTGAGAGAAAATTACCATTGTACTATAGAATTTCTCTGATTGAATTGACTGATTATACTGTCAAAAGAGCATTGGGAAACTGGCAGTGCTTATGAGGAGGAAAGAAATGACAGGATTCTTTTTTAAAAGAGCTTTTCTGTTGATTTTGCACAGTCAAATATTTCAAACTGATGATAAGGTTTGATGTTAGAGGTTTTAATCCAGTACTTGTGGAATCTGTGTGTTCTCTGATTTATGACTTTTAAAGCTTGTATCGTGTGTAAACAGATCCTGAGGTTTTCCCAGAGTTTTCTCTCTCAACTAAAAAGATTAAAATGATGCACTCTTACGTTACAGACACAATAAATCCTGCTCCTCACCCCCATTTTTGTAATACAATATAAAAAAGCATTGAAAGAGAAGTAGTATAGAAACACACTCTAGAGAGAGGGTACGAAGAACCAACTTTGGGCTATGGGGCTTATCAAAAACACGAAGAAGCAAATAATTTCCTCTTTTTGAGTGAATTCTCATAACTATAGAATTAGGGCCCAACCTCACTATTATTAATTTAAATTATGGCTCTGTGATTGATTTAAATGAGAGCAGGATCAGACCTTATGCAAGGAAGTAGTCTTAGGCACCTCTTTAGTAAACTCAGAAACTCACTGCTGATGCTGAAATATTTTGTTCATTGTAAGTTGTTAGGTATACATTCCAAAAATATTAAAGCTTTTTTATTAAAGGACAAATTTGATTGGACAAATTCTGCTTTCACGCTATGCAGTCTCGTTGACTGCATGTTATGACATTTGGGACAGATTCTCTAGTTTGTTTAGGCTGCTATACATTTCTCTGGTGGTATAAAGCAGTCCTAAAGTTAGCTTAGGTGACCAGGAGAATATCTCCTCTGCATAGGCCCAGGATTAGGGGATCCAAAGGTTGCATGAAAGTGCCACCCAATCTATCCTGCACTGAGAACAGCTCACTCACATCAGACAATCTAGCTCATTGACGTCAAATGGAGTTGTATTCTGTAAATGAGGTAATTATCCTGTTGTTTTTGGCATCACAGAAATATATTGGCATAAGGATCATTATTGTAACTGAGATACAAAGGCAACTGTTCATTGAGCACCGAATTAAAAGCTTGGCTGCACTGAGTTTGTGAAAAGTAAAATTTTAAAGTAAAAGGAATGCAAAAGAGAAACTATATGGTTGTCTCACATGAATCACAAATGTCAATTCCAGAGAAACAGTAAGCTTTTGTTTTTTTAGGGTTGAAGAAGGTTAAACGTATTGTGGAAAAGATGTATTTCAACACCTTGAGAGGGGGTGGGGTATAGAATGGGAGGCAGGGCCGGTGCAAGGAAGTTTCACGTCCTTGGCGAAACTTCCACCTTGCGCCCCCCTCCCAGACCTGCGGCAGCTCCCTGCCCCCCCCTCTGCCCTGAGGCGCCCCCCCCTGCAGCAGTTCCCCCCCCGGGGAGCCATGCGGCAGCTCCCCACCCCAGCTCACCACTGCTCCGCCTCCTCCCCTAGCACGCCGCCCCCGCTCTAATTCTCCTCCCAGGCTTGCGGCGCCAAACAGCTGATTGGCGCTGCAAGCCTGGGAGGAGGGAGAAGTGGAGCAGCGACGGCGTGCTCGGGGAGGGGGTGTAGCAGAGGTGAGCTGGGGTGGGGAGCCCTGTGGCAGCTCCCCCCCCGCCCTGAGGCACCCCCGCGGCAGCTCTCCACCCCCCCAGCCCGGGGAGCCGTGCGGCACCTTCCCACCCCAGCTCACCTCTGCTCCGCCTCCTCCCCGAGCACGCCGCCCCCGCTCTAATTCTCCTCCCAGGCTTGCGGCGCCAAACAGCTGATTGGCACCGCAAGCCTGGGAGGTGGGAGAAGTGGAGCGGCGACCGCGCGCTCGGGGAGGAATGCTGTAAAAAAAAATTGGGGGCACCGCTTTTTGGCGCCCCCAAATCTTGGTGCCCTAGGCAACCGCCTAGTTCGCTTTAATGGTAGCACTGGCCCTGATGGGAGGCAGGGATGGATGTTCTGCCTCTGGGGTGGCTGGGGGAGGAGGGATGCTCCCCACTAGGATGTGGACAAATTGGAGAGAGTCCAGCGGAGGGCAACGAAAATGATCAGGGGGCTGGGGCACATGACTTATGAGGAGAGGCTGAAGGAACTGGGCTTGTTTAGTCTGCAGAAGAGAAGAGTGAGGGGGGGATTTGATAGCAGCCTTCAACTACTTGAAGGGGGGGTTCCAAAGAGGATGGAGCTCAGCTAGGGGCGGTTCTAGCTTTTTTGCCGCCCCAAGCACGGCAGGCAGGCTGCCTTCGGCGGCATGCCTGCGGGAGGTCTGCTGGTCCCGCGGCTTCGTTGTACTCGCCACCGAATTGCTGCCAAATCCGCGGGACCGGCGGACCTCTTGCAGGCACGCTGCCGAAGGCTGCCTATCTGCCATCCTCGCAGGGACCGGCAGGCCACCCCCCGCGGCTTGCCGCCCCAGGCACGCGCTTGGAGCGCTGGTGCCTGGAGCCACCACTGAGCTCAGCTGTTCTCAGTGGTGGCAGATAACAGAACAAGGAGCAATGGTCTCAAGTTGCAGTGGTGGGGGTATAGGAGGGTGGTGAAGCACTGGAATGGGTTACCTAGGGAGGTGGTGGAATGTCCATCCTTAGAGGTTTTTAAGGCCCGGCTTGACAAAGCCCTGGTTGGGATGATTTAGTTGGTGTTGATCCTGCTTTGAGCAGGGGGTTGGACTAGATGACCTCCTGAGGTCTCTTCCAGCCCTAATGATTCTGCCATAGGTAAAGGTTAAGACACATATTTTATTTGTTCTCCAAGTCTATGGCTATGAAGTGAAATAAACTGGGATTTTTTGTTTTGTTTGATTTGAATTACTGATGGGATTAAATAAAATGTTATATAAATTAACAGCAATAGAAAGCTTTAGTTGTAGAAGAGAAGAACTAATAACATCTTGGAAAGTAGACTAGAACATATATGTTTTTGTTACATCATTTAATGCAGAAGGCTCTAGTCACATTATCATTATTCCAGTACAGTGTAACAAACCAGCAGGAAACTGCATTCCATCTGATTTCTATGGTGACTACAGAGAATTTGTTTCATTGCTTACAGAGCAACCAGTTGTAGCTTATGGTAGCTTCAGGGCTAAAACATAGAGTGATGCAGTTCTACTTGACTTTGAACTGTTAACAATAAAGCAAGTGCAACATAAATACAACAATGAGCAAAAAATATTTTGTAATCTGGAGATTTTATTTGAGTGAACTGTAGCTAGATTCTAGAAAAAATATAATCTTAAAATTGCTCTCCTGTGTCAATCAAGTTATACAATCATTTCTCTTAGAGTTTAAAAACCAAACTCTATGGATATATATGGACTTTTACTGGATGTAAGCATTGATATTAAAAGGGAGGAAAGAGTATTTTGTTTAAATCACATTTATCCAGGAGATTTTTATGCTTTGAGTTGCTTATTCACCTTTTTTACTGGTCTAAAATATAAAAGCAATTTGCAAAAAAAAAAAAAAGACTAGTCCCATTGGTAAATTCATAAATTTAACTTCCTTTTCTGTACAGAATGATGAGATATATCTTAGTATTTTATAACTGGCAGTGTGAATGGTATAAATTGCCATATTTATAATGTGGGGGGGAAAAGTTAAAACCATTTAGCGCTTAACAAATATAAAATGGCCATTGTGTTGTGTACAAGAAAAAGGTTAAACTGATTGCTATTCATTGCTCTGAACATATGTCTAGGTGGAGATTCAAGGCCCTATTCCTCTTTTACTAACTGCCTTTCTCTTTACCTAGGATTAGCTTTTGGCATAATTTAAATTGAAGATCTCAATGAGTTTTACTTTGCTGTCAGTTTAATTTGATGTTTAGAGTACAGCTGAGGAAAGTTAAATCCATTTTTACAAAAGGAAATACAGTAGCTTGTCTCAGGCTTGGTTGAGTTATGATCTCCTAATTTAGAGGCTCTCCTAATCCTTTAATATATTTTTTTACATAAGTCACTGATGAGCACCCCACTTGTTCACACCCCACTATATTTTTAATCAACTTTCAGTTTCTGAAAGTCTTGATCTCTCTTGATCCCTCTGACTTGTGATCTCACAACTAAGAGCAGTGGAACATCAGGAAAGAGATGGAGTAGCACTTGTGTAAAGGCAGCAGCAAATCATATTCAGTAGAAGGTAAAACTTTTCTTATTGTTTAATTTTTTTTTTAAAGACAAAAACTGCTTGAAGTGGTTAACATTTAGGGTCGTGGTCAAAGTCAGAGTTGCTGTGATCTTTTATAGGTCTATTGGAACTGTGTGTACATTTTGTAGTCTGCAATGGCCCATGGTTCCTTCGTATCTATTAAGGCATGTAGCAAATTTTACTGACTTATACAGGATTTCACAGAGAAGCAAAAACTGGTAGGGGAGCAGGGAGAATGAGGAAACTGCAGAATAGGGTGAACACTTACTTGTGGAAGCTAGTTGAGAGCTTAGAGAAGCTGCAGGATTTTTTCATCTCTCCAGGGTGCTCTGCTCCTTGATTTCCCCAATGCTCTGGGGAGTCTGGGTGCTCAGCACAGGATATGCCAGCTCCTTGATTTTCCCCAAAATGCCAGAACATGTTGTAAAGATTGAGCATATTTTAAAATACACATGTAAATCTCCTCATTAGTCTGGTGTTAGGGTTTAGAGTTCATATCAGTGACATAAGAGTTAAAAAAATGCCTTGCAATAACTTCAGAGGGATTAGAATCCTTGGAAGTTCAGAGTTACAACTGAAAAATCACCCCAAATGTATGAAAGTATCGAGACCACACAGTTAAGGCCACCCAAACATTCTTAACACTACCCTTTAGCACCAGCCCCTTCTCTTTTTGTTCACTTCATCCCTCCTTTACAAGATGTATTGATTTTTGATCCTGTGCTTATTTAAGAGCTTGATGTCTACAGCCACATCACTAATTATTGTACTGATTACAGTGATCATATTACCACCTTCATTATTTTATATCTATAAAGACTTTGCAAAGTTTTAAGCTAAAACTCACCCTGCATAATTAACTAGTCTCAGGTCATTTTTTCACCTACATAATCTGTGAGGATGACGCATGTGGAGAGGACACTTGAGAGAAGGATGGTGATGCATGATGGTGAAGGATAATAGCCAGTGATAATGTCTAGAACAAGGGTGTCCAGGCTTCATTACTGAGTGTTCTCAGTTGTGGCTCTCAAGAGTGACTGTGTTAAGAAGAAAATGTGTATTTGATTAGGAATTGAAACTTTATTCCCCGATAGCTTACTTTTGAGAGAAGAGAGAGTGAAGAGCAAAACACCCTGTAAGGGGCTGCTCTTTTAAGAGGAGAATAACTGTTAGTGAGAGAGTAGAGGGCTGGAGTCATGTCATATTTGCAAGAGGGGAAAGGAAGCAAGAATCACAGTAGCTACTACAGGTAGGGCTGGGACTCTCAGGTAAGAGAGCACTGGGAAGAAGGACAAGAATAGTTAATGTCCCTCAAAGAGGTAGAGGCAACAACAACTTATTTTAAGGGTGGGGTTGCTGGCTTCAGTTGATTTGAAGAGGGTGGTGGGGCCTTGGTACTCTACTATAATTGACTTGGGTGAGGGGTGAATAGGGGCAGAAGAGAGAGTATTCCTGAGAAGGATGGGGGAAAGGGGAGAGGTTTGGAGGTTAGAGTGTGTTTCTAGGAACACTTGTGACTATGTGGTGGGAAAGATGTGCTGAATTCCTTGGGTTTGATTAGAGGGAGGCCAAGCTTTTGGTTCCTGGGGAAGTAAATAGATATTTCCTATAGGGTTTGGGGCCACAGAGAGTGATTTACAGGGGATGGTTTGGAGAAGAAGGTAGATATGCGTGTATTTCTGAGGAATGGGGGCACCGAAAGCAGGATTTGAAAAGTCCACTTTCCTCTCCAGGCTCAGTTAGTATTCTGAAGAAGTGGCTGAGCACCTTTGAGCCTTCCAGTTCAGTTTTTAAATAACTTAGTACACAGGCGAGCGAGGCGGGTCTGAATGAGGAAAGTGGCAGCTTTAAACTGCCCCATCGATCCTGATTGTGGCCCCTTGACATTTTAAAATCAAATGTTTGGTCCTTGGGTTGAAAAGATGGGCCACCACTGGACTAGGATAGCCATAGAGTGGACTAATGCTATCCATTACTTTCTCCCGAAGAAAGATAATACAAAGTTTTTAATACAAACAAAGTTTCTTCTGTCTTTTTTGGTGGGCATGAGAAATATGTCCTCTGCTCCAGTGAACCCTGATTTCAAAGCAAAAGAGGTGATAGATCATCACAACACAGAGACCACTCCTTTCCTCCCACTCCCCCATTGCTAAACCCAGTCCCAAAGCAAAGTTGAATATGTGCCCAGCTGCAAGTGTTGACTCTTAGAAGTCTCAAGGCAACCATGAGAACTTAAATTAACTGAGAAGGCTTCTCTAAGGACATTCAAGATGCCTAGGGCAATATGCGTGAGTGACTCCAATCCCAGGTCAGTTAAAGTCTTAGTAAACAGAGCTGGAAAATGAGTGGAGTAGCACGGTGTCCTTTAAACCACAACTATACCGAATTGAATCTTATCCCAGGACTGTCCTGTGAGATAGACATATTCAAATGAATTCACTTTTGGAGTGTGGCTTTTCCTATGTTGGAAGTCACATAAAAATAGCTCAGCTAGCTGAATACCCAATTGCTAGTCTAGACTGGAAGGTTCACTGCTTCAGATTTTTAATTTATTTACATTCTTTGTAGTTGAGGAGATAAATGTAGAAGTCCCATGTGCAAAGGCGCACAACCGTGTTTTTAAATATAATGGTGATTTCAAATTTTTTTCGTACCAGACAAATCCATCCCTGGCTTTTTCACATTATAATTAAAAGACTTACACAATTTCTGTGTGAAAACCCAAATATTATTTTAAGAGGAGCAATTGTATCTAAAATTACTAACAACTTCCTTTTTCTTTCCCAGAATCCAAAGTCTGAACCCTTTTTTTTTCCTTTTCAAATATCTCTAAAAATTGCTCCCAAGCCAGGATGCTGCATGCCGGGTCTCAATCTGTAGTCGCTTCCTACAGCCAAGTTCTCCACCCCTGAAACTAAGGGTTTATAATAGAACTACTGACAGAACCTTAACTAGAATAATGTGAATGCCACCATAACACTAATGATAAATGGCATATATTTTAAAAGTTAAAATGTTCATAGCCTTAAAGTCAAACACATCTGGGAAATATTAATGGTATATGAACTGCCCTATGTGGATCTGAATTATGAACAGAACAGAGATGGAAAGAGATAAATTGCATAATAAATCACTTAACTTATTGTATTTACTTAAAAAACCCCATATATACTTTGTTTATGTAGCATGTCAGCTGTTTGAAAAAAGATGAATAGTTCTAGATTCAGATTTATTCCAAAGAATGAATATTTAGTACTCTGTGGTGTCACACTTACTTAAGAAAAATAATTGCAGTATATGGTTTTACCAACAGTAATGCTCAGAGACCATTGAGTTTGTATATTTTTAGTATGCCTTTATCTCTGATCACTTTATAGATTTTGTGCATTCTGGATTTATAAACGTCAGGTGTTTTTCTACCCTCCTTTCAAATGTTGTAGAAGTGACATACATAGAAGTTCCTGATTGTACTAAGGAGCTAATTAACAGAAAATGTTTCATAGTGTTTTCATGTATTAAAACACACGGAGTGTAGAATTATTACACGCATTTGAGATGCTTTGTTACAGTTTTTAATGTTGCTATGTAAAATTCTGGGACTAACTATAAAGAATTAAGTGAACTTGCTGAGCTCTCTCTTATTCTTTTGGAAATCAGGCAAAGACACACACATTCTAAAATGCTCCATAGAGCTATTTAATAAAAACAAATTGTGAACCAAATTCTCAGGTGCACCAGACCAGTGTATGTATGTGTGTAGGTACAGGTGCTTTCTGCCACCTTTCTGCCCCATAATCCCTGTGGCTCCTTAGGGCCTCAGGGTTGTTCTATCTTGTACCACGTTGCAGCTGCCCCTCCCTTGCTAGAACGGTGTGATGCAGAGCTGACTATACTGCCTTTACACCCCATTGGGATGCCCCTGTGCCAGAGAAAGCCCTAGCTCCCTATATAGGGCAGCTTTAAGCCAAAAGGTGACACAGTGGGGTAAATACAAAATGACTGATCTAGATCTTGGTTTCTGTTTTTCATAGTGTGAACCACAACTTAATCAAGTGATTATCTTGTGAGCACCTTTTTGCCAGTCACTCTTGCTTGCACAAGTTCCCCTCTCATTTGTGAACATGCAGTGTCTCTGTGACAACTACAGCAATTGCTTACATGGAAAAGTAATATTGAGAAAGTACATTTTAATTGCATGTTTACTATGTTTAATACAGTAATTCCTTGGTCTGTTTTGAAAACATAAATTGTACTCTCTCCTTTTGATGATTATTTCATCTCCCCCTGCCATCCATTCTGTTCTTCGTCTCCCTCCTCCACTACACATCCTTCTCTGACACCTGGACTCTATAGCCCCACCTCTCCCTAGACTCTTGGTCCCTTTCCCCTCTTCTCCTGTGGACAATTTTGTCCTACTTCTGGCTCCTGTCCATTGGCAACTCCTGGTTCTTCTCTTGGCAGCTCCAGCAGGTGGTTCCTATTTCAATTCATCATCTTACAGAATCCCTCAGACAGGCTGCTAGGCTGGCTTTTCCTTGCATCCAGCTGGCCTGACAGATGGCAAGCTCTTCTTTGGCGTGAAGAGCCTGGCCACCTGTAGGAGCAACTGGAAGCAAAGAAAAGCTGACAACATGGAACCTACCAGTTCTCTGTGGAGCAGAATCAAATGATATGTAGACCACAGCTTGAGAACCACTGATGTAGATAGAAATATGCAGCAGGTATCCCATAAACTCTCCCTGAGTTCATTAGAAGTATGAGTTGTACAGGAATTCAGGTTTGGGACTCAGAAGTTATGACATTTTTTATATTTTTATATAAAGAAAGAAAATGCAGTTTACAGGGAGACACACACACACATCTTGGCCTGAATACCAAAGGCCTGATGCACTTGAAACTTGCCCCCTCTTCCCCCCCCCACCCAAAAAGAAAGAAAAAAAGTACATGTAATCACGAACTGTAATTTTGCCACATTCTTGTGCACCAGAATATTTCCAGTCGTCATTTTGCTAGTCTCAGAGCAAAAACAAAATGGTAGAAAAAAATGAAAACTGACAAAGAATGTTAACGTTTTGGGGGCTCTGCTTAAAAACTTCCTTTCCTCCAAATGTAGCATTTTCTCTTCTTTTTATAATCGTATAATTTTTATTTTTAAAAGCCTTGAAATAGGGACATGTTTTAATGTCTTTTTTTTCCCCCCCAGAATTTTGCACGTTGTGGGAGAAAATTTGTTTTGCCCTTGTGAAAATATAACTAGCAGTAACTATTTTTCCTTTTTTTTTTTTTTTAAACAAATTGTTGGAAGAGAAATTTTACTTCAGTTATATAAAATGAAGACCTAACACCTCCACATTGATCTCTCGGTACCCAACAATCCTTGAAAAATTACAGTGGAAAGCACTAAAGTCAAATTTTGAATTTTATGTTAAGCTAAACAAAAATTAGAGTAATAAATTCATAGATTCATAGATTCTAGGACTGGAAGGGACCTCGAGAGGTCATCGAGTCCAGTCCCCTGCCCGCATGGCAGGACCAAATACTGTCTAGACCATCCCTGATAGACATTTATCTAACCTACTCTTAAATATCTCCAGAGACGGAGATTCCACAACCTCCCTAGGCAATTTATTCCAGTGTTTAACCACCCTGACAGTTAGGAACTTTTTCCTAATGTCCAACCTAGACCTCCCTTGCTGCAGTTTAAGCCCATTGCTTCTTGTTCTATCCTTAGAGGCTAAGGTGAACAAGTTTTCTCCCTCCTCCTTATGACACCCTTTTAGATACCTGAAAACTGCTATCATGTCCCCTCTCAGTCTTCTCTTTTCCAAACTAAACAGACCCAATTCTTTCAGCCTTCCTTCATAGGTCATGTTCTCAAGACCTTTAATCATTCTTGTTGCTCTTCTCTGGACCCTTTCCAATTTCTCCACATCTTTCTTGAAATGCGGTGCCCAAAACTGGACACAATACTCCAGCTGAGGCCTAACCAGAGCAGAGTAGAGCAGAAGAATGACTTCTCGTGTCTTGCTCACAACACACCTGTTAATACATCCCAGAATCATGTTTGCTTTTTTTGCAACAGCATCACACTGTTGACTCATATGTAGCTTGTGGTCCATTATAACCCCTAGATCCCTTTCTGCCGTACTCCTTCCTAGACAGTCTCTTCCCATTCTGTATGTGTGAAACTGATTTTTTCTTCCTAAGTGGAGCACTTTGCATTTGTCTTTGTTAAACTTCATCCTGTTTAACTCAGACCATTTCTCCAATTTGTCCAGATCATTTTGAATTATGACCTATCCTCCAAAGCAGTTGCAATCCCTCCCAGTTTGGTATCATCCGCAAACTTAATAAGCGTACTTTCTATGCCAATATCTAAGTTGTTAATGAAGATATTGAACCGAGCCGGTCCCAAAACAGACCCCTGCGGAACCCCACTCGTTATGCCTTTCCAGCAGGATTGGGAACCATTAATAACAACTCTCTGAGTACGGTTATCCAGCCAGTTATGCACCCACCTTATAGTAGCCCCATCTAAATTGTATTTGCCTAGTTTATCGATAAGAATATCATGTGAGACCGTATCAAATGCCTTACTAAAGTCTAGGTATACCACATCCACAGCTTCTCCCTTATCCGCAAGACTCGTTATCCTATCGAAGAAAGCTATCAGATTGGTTTGACACGATTTGTTCTTTACAAATCCATGCTGGCTGTTCCCTATCACCTTACCACCTTCCAAGTGTTTGCAGATGATTTCCTTAATTACTTGCTCCATTATCTTCCCTGGCACAGAA
This sequence comes from Emys orbicularis, assembly GCF_028017835.1. NCBI lineage: Eukaryota > Metazoa > Chordata > Testudines > Emydidae > Emys > Emys orbicularis. The sequence goes on along the minus strand of NC_088686.1, from coordinate 49,691,855 downwards.
GTTAAACTAACTGGTCTGTAGTTTCCTGGGTTGTTTTTATTTCCCTTTTTATAGATGGGCACTATATTTGCCCTTTTCCAGTCTTCTGGAATCTCTCCTGTCTCCCATGATTTTCCAAAGATAATAGCTAGAGGCTCAGATACCTCCTCTATTAGTTCCTTGAGTATTCTAGGATGCATTTCATCAGGCCCTGGTGACTTGCAGGCATCTAACTTTTCTAAGTGATTTTTAATTTGTTCTTTTTTTATTTTATCTGCTAAACCTACCCTCTTCCCATTAGCATTCACTATGTTCGGCATTCCTTCAGACTTCTCGGTGAAGACCGAAACAAAGAAGTCATTAAGCATCTCTGCCATTTCCAAGTTTCCTATTACTGTTTCTCCCTCTTCACTAAGCAGTGGGCCTACCCTGTCTTTGGTCTTCCTCTTGCTTCTAATGTATTGATAAAAAGTCTTCTTGTTTCCTGTAGCTAGTTTGAGCTCATTTTGTGCCTTTGCCTTTCTAATCTTGCCCCTGCATTCCTGTGTTGTTTGCCTATATTCATCCTTTGTAATCTGTCCTAGTTTCCATTTTTTATATGACTCCTTTTTATTTTTTAGATCATGCAAGATCTCGTGGTTAAGCCAAGGTGGTCTTTTGCCACATTTTCTATCTTTCCTAACCAGCGGAATAGCTTGCTTTTGGGCCCTTAATAGTGTCCCTTTGAAAAACTGCCAACTCTCCTCAGTTGTTTTTCCCCTCAGTCTTGATTCCCATGGGACCTTACCTATCAGCTCTCTGAGCTTACCAAAATCCGCCTTCCTGAAATCCATTGTCTCTATTTTGCTGTTCTCCCTTCTACCCTTCCTTAGAATTGCAAACTCTATGATTTCATGATCACTTTCACCCAAGCTGCCTTCTACTTTCAAATTCTCAACGAGTTCCTCCCTATTTGTTAAAATCAAGTCTAGAACAGCTTCCCCCCTAGTAGCTTTTTCAACCTTCTGAAATAAAAAGTTGTCTGCAATGCAGTCCAAGAATTTGTTGGATAGTCTGTGCCCCGCTGTGTTATTTTCCCAACATATATCTGGATAGTTGAAGTCCCCCATCACCACCAAATCTTGGGCTTTGGATGATTTTGTTAGTTGTTTAAAAAAAGCCTCATCCACCTCTTCCACCTGGTTAGGTGGCCTGTAGTAGACTCCTAGCATGACATCACCCTTGTTTTTTACCCCTTTTAGCCTAACCCAGAGACTCTCAACACTTCCATCTCCTATGTCCATCTCTACCTCAGTCCAAGTGTGTACATTTTTAATATATAAGGCAACACCTCCTCCCTTTTCCCCCTGTCTATCCTTCCTGAGCAAGCTGTATCCATCCACACCAACATTCCAATCATGTGTATTATCCCACCAAGTTTCAGTGATGCCAACAATGTCATAGTTTAATTTATTTATTAGCACTTCCAGTTCTTCCTGCTTATTACCCATACTTCTCGCATTTGTATATAGGCATCTAAGATACTGGTTTGATCTTTCCTCCCAGTTTTGTCCTGACCCTCCTTTCTCTCTGCCAATATAGCCCACACTCCCTCTCATTTCCGACCCATCTCCCAGGTCTCCATGTTCCCCACTTACCTGCGGGCTTTGCTCACCTGTGTTTTATAATTAACACATAATAAATTATAAAACACCAACAAAAGGAAATAACACTACCCCACCTCAGAAAAGAAATAAAATATTAAAACAAACAAAGAAAATAATTTTGAAAGGCATAGACCAGAGGCTCTCAAACTTCATTGCACCGTGATCCCCTTCTGACAACAAAAATTACTACACGACCCCAGGAGGGGCGGATGGAAACCTGAGCCCCACCTCCCCAGGAGGAGGGGCCAAAACCCGAGCTCTGCTGCCTATGGCAGGGGGCCCAATGGCTTCAGCCCAGGGCAGGGGGCCTGTTATCTGAGCGCTGCCACTCAGGGCCGAAGTCTGAGCCCCTCTTCCCACTCCTGCCCAGCTCAGACAGTGGGGTTCAGGCTTAATCTTCAAGCTGCCCCAGGCCCAAGCAAATCTAACGCCAGCCCTGGTGACCCCATTAAAATGGGGTCCTGACCCATTTTGGGGTCCTGACCCACACTTTGAGAATCGCTGGCATAGACAATTAGAAAAATATATTGTTAACTAGGCTTAAACTCTGTAAAGGACTCTGCCCATGGAATGTTATGTATGTATGTCATTATAGTAAGAGGGACAACATTCCAGTCCAGCAGTATGAATTTTTTAACTAGTATCCAAAACTTTAAATAGGGAGGGCAAGATCACCAAAGGAAGAAATACCTTATAAGATATCCTTTCCAACAGTAAGGGGAGAGGGAATTATTAGTCTTATTAAGTTAGGTAGGAGTTAATATGACCTGAAAGCTGTTTTAGGTTGCATCTCTTGAGAGACATCAGTGATTTAGCATAGTGGTTTTCAACCTTTGTTCATTTCTGGACCCCTAAAAATGTGGAATGCCTCCTTTAGAAATCTTAGACATAGTCAGCAGACCCGCACGGTTATGTGGACCACAGGTTGAAAGCCACTGATTTAGAACAACTGCACATATATTGCCAAATCATATTGGAATCACAGTTTGAGAGATTAATTTAAAATTTCTCTTACAGTTTTCTGTGTTCTTGGGATTTTTTCTATTAACAGGAAGTTTTACATCCTCCACATAATTTCTTTTGAAGATCTTCTTCCAAAATAATGGTTTGATTCTCTTGAGGGGATCTTCAAAAATGTTCATATGTTGACTTATACGTGATACAATACTTACCTGATTTCCTCCATCATTTCCTGTATATTCTCTAAAGATCTGAATATCATAGTAAACACTGTTGTTACATTATTTAAATATATTATTCCTATACAGGATCGTAATAAGTTTCTGAGCACAATTATTAGTTAAGGGGTATTTGCCAAATCAAGAGACCTTTGACGTGATGGCAAATCTTTAAGTAGGTATATTTTATTGTAATGAAGGGAGTAGCACATTGCCTCACAATACAAGCATGCTTTTGTCCCTCCCATCTTAAACAAATATATAATAATCCACCCTTGACCCCACTTGCCTCTCTAACTATTGCTCCATTTCCCATTCTCTCTTTAATCTCCAAGCTCATTGAACATGTTGTGTAGAGTTCCGGAGCTCCAATTCCATGCAAGACCCTCTTCAATCTGGCTTCTATCCTTTTAATTCCACTGAAACCACTCTCACCAAGATCTCTAATGACCTTTTCCCAACTAAAATTCATTTAATCCTCCTCAACCTGTCAGCCTCCTTTGACACCATGGACCATGCACTTTTTCTTTAAATCTTGTCCTCCCTTGGTTTCTGTGACTTTGTCCTCTCCTGGTTCTCCTCCTACCTCTCTAATCTCTCTTTCAGCATGTCCTTTGGAGTATCCTCCCCATGAACCCTTCACCTTTCTGTGGAGGTTCCACAAGGCTCTGTCCTTGGTCCCTTTCTCTTCTCCCTCTATGCTTTATCTCTGATAATCTCATTCTCACACACAAATTCACTTACCACCTCTACGCTGACAAGTAACACATCTACCTATCTACCCACAACCTCTTTCCTCCTGTCTAGTCTAAAATCTTGGCCTGTGTCTCTGACATCTTCTCATGGATGTCTAGCCATCAACTCAATCTCAACATGACTAAAGCATAGTTCTTAATATGCCCTCCGCCCAACCTTCCTTGATCACTGTGAACAACTCCACCATTCTCCTGTAACTCAGGCCTGTAACCTGGGAGTCATCTTCGACTCAGATCTGTCTCTCTGTGTCCTCATATTCAGGCTATGTATAACTCTTTTCAGTTCTTTCTGCATAACGTCTTCAAGATATGTCCTTTCCTATCCATCCATGCAACTAAACTCTTGTCCGAGCTTTCATCACCTCATATCTCAATTACTGCAAGATCTTTCTGTCTGGCTTTGACAAACTGAGTCTTGCTCCACTCGTATCCGTTCACAATGGCACTGCAAAGAACATTTTTCTAGCCCATTTCTTTGACCATAACACTCCTCTCATTGCTTCCCTCCACTGGTTTTTCCTTCTCTATTGTATACAACATAAACTACTTGTCTTCACCTTCAAGGCCTTCCATGGTTTTTCCTACTCTACCTATTATCTCTCATTTGCCAACGAGATGTTGACTCTTGTCTACATCTGGCCAACCATGCCAGCCTCCAGCACCTACCTGTCAAATTTTCAAAAAAGCACTTTTGTGCTTTCTGTTATGCTGCCCCTTATACTTGGGAGACGCTCCACATAAACATTTGGAACATTCCTTCAAAACCCTGGTTAAATCACTCCTGTGCCATGATGCCTACAAAAACTTGATAATGGTTGTCAGGAACTCAGCTGGCTCCAGGCACAGTCGCCCAGCAACCCAATTAACTCAGCTGGGCCCAATAAACCTCCCTAAGTAATTGTGCTCCCTGATTGGACAGAAGGGCCAACAGATCCCTATTTAAGCCTGGTAGCAAGAGCAGCGTTGTGACTGCCTAATGTGTTTCACCCCTGCAATTGTGCCAGACCTGCTTCCTGTCCAGCCCTTGCTCCACCCCTTGCCTGCTCGACTCCAGCACTAGTCCCTGTCAGCCTCTAAACCCCTGATTCCTAACTCTGACCACGACTCCAGGTCTGCCCTTTGATTCTGTTCTGGCTTCTGACTCCTGGCTCTGACCATTGACTTGCCTCTTGACCGCACCTCTGGCACTGCCCTCTGATTCAGCTCTGATCATTAGGGCAGACTCCAGCACTGGCCACTAGGTTGCACTGCCTACACCTCAGTGAGTGACAGATTAGGCTGCCAATGCCCATCATGCTGACTGATATTATTTCATTGTTTCTTTATACTCCCTGTTGGTCTCTCTGTACCCATCAGTTGTCACTTGTCATTTAGATTGTAAACTTTTTGGGGCAGGGCCTGTTTTTGCATTCTGTGTTTGTACAGTGTACTAACAAAATGGGTTCCTGGTCCATGACTAGGGCTCCTAGGTATTATGGTAATACAAATAATAAATTATATATAGGGTCCTACCAAATTCACAGTCCATTTTGATTAATTTCATGGTGATAGGATTTTTAAAATCATACATTTCATGATTTCAGATATTTAAATCTGAAATTTTATGGTGTTGTAACTGTAGGGGTCCTGACCTAAAAGGGAACTGTGGGGGGTCACAAGGTTATTGTAAGGGGGTCATGGTATTGCCACCCTTACTTCTGTGCTGTTGCTGGCAGCGGTGCTGCCTTCAGAGCTGGGTGGCTGGAGAGTGGTGGCTGCTGGCCCGGAGCCCAGCTCTGAAGGCAGTGCTGCTGCCACCAGCAGCAGAGCAGAAGTATGGATGGGATGGGATGGTATTGCCACTCTTTCTCCTGTGCTGTTGCCTTCAGAGCTGGGCCCTCGGTCAGCAGCTGCCACTCTCCGGTAAGCCGCTGCTGGGATCTCCGCAGTCACCCCCGGCTCGGTCTCGGTCTAGGTCGAGGGAACATTCCTGACGCCGTTCGCCGCCCAGTGTCCGTTCAGGGCAAAGTCCACGTGGATCGCCTTCGACGCCCACTAAGCTGTCTGGTTGGGTTCCGTCTGACCAAGACTCTCGGCACCGCTCCGCCTCGAGGAGTGAACACTGATGGGACTGAGGCAGACGACACCAAAGGTCCTCGTCTCGGAGGGGCTATCGCAGCCGGTCACGACACGAACGTCGACGCTGTTCCTGTTCGTTGTCCCGCTCCAGGACCATGCCACAGCACTGCCTCCGCAGCCCCGGGCGTCGATCGCTGGCGTCTCGCCATTGCAGGTCCGCCCGCCGGAGCCGATCGCGGAGCAGCTGTAACCAATGGTACCAGTCCTCCATGTCGAGATCGCAGTCCCATGGTCGGCATCGCTCCTGGCACCGCCACTCCTCCCGGTCCCGGGACAGCAGCAGGTCGTATGTCAGCCCGGCCTCCCTTTGTAGTCCTCCATCGATGGGCCAGGCCAGCCAGGCCGAACAGCCGGCTCAGCCAGTGCCACAGCAGGTGCAGTGGCACCGGGCCCTTTAGCCGGTCCAATGGTACCAGCGGGCACCATGGCCCCCGACGCAGCCCCCGGTGGGGGCTCGCTTGGTGGCCGGAGCCTCAGAAGGACCATCGGCCTCCCTCTCCAGACCTCCGAGGAAGGAGTCAGTGGGACGTACATCCTCGGCACCGTGCCCGGAGACCGACCAGGTGGTGGACCCTCTGGTACCGGTGGACACACAAAGTACTGCGCCGGCCTCCTCACCCTCCCCGGATGAGGCGATTATGGCTCCTCCTCCCTCTGTCCCGCAGGAGGACTTTAGGGCCCAACAAGAATTCTTAAAAAGGGTGGCATCAAGCCTCCACCTCCAAGCAGAGGAGATGGAGGAGCCCTCGGATTCCCTGTTTAATGTACTGTTCTCCTCGGCACCAGGCAGGGTGGGCTTTGCCTCTCCACAAAGGGGTGGCGAAAATTTCAAATGCCCTGTGGCAAACCCCGGCCTCATTGGCCCCCATCTCTAAGAGAGCGGAATGCAAGTATTTTGTACCCGCCTAGGGGCATGAATATTTATACACCCACCCTGCTCCTAACTTCCTGGTGGTCGAGTCGGTCAACCACAGGGAACAGCAGGGCCAACTAGCCCCTACCCCAAAAAATAAAGATTCAAGGAGGCTGGACTTATTTGGAAGAAAAATTTATTCGTCCTCGAGCTTCCAGTTATGGGTGGCGAACCACCAGGCTCTCCTGGGGAGGTATAAGTTCAATCTGTGGGGCTCCCTGCCCAAGTTCGAGGACTCCCTCCAGCAGCGTGACAGGAAGGAGTTCAAAGGGCTGGTGGAGGAGGGCACAGTGGCTGCCAGGGCAACCCTGCAGGTAGCTTCAGATGCAGCGGACATGGCTGCGCAGTTCATGGCCTCCGCGGTGTCCATGAGAAGGGCGTCATGGCTCCTGTTCTCTGGACCTCCCTGTAGGACCTCCCATTTGACGGCGAAGCTCTGTTTGTGGAACAAATGGATACAAAGCTGCATGGCCTGAAAGACTCTCGCACGACTCTCCAGACTCTGGGTCTCTATGTTCCGGCTACGGCTAAACCTAAGTTCAAGCCGCAGCAGACTCCTGCTCAGGCCACCCATTCAAAATACAAGACCGCTTATAAGAAGTCGTGGGACTATAAGAGGAGCCCACAAAGGCAGTCTCGGCCTGCCCCCCAGCCTGGGTCCTCCAAGGGCAAGCAAGTGGGGAAAAGGTGGTTTTGATCGGACGCCCGGGGGTGCCCTGCCAGTTCTCATCTGGGATCCACCCTCAATAAAGCTTCCCTTCTCCAATCGTTTGTGTGCTTTCCTCCTGGAGTGGTCGCAGATGGGTCCTCAACACCATCTCCCGGGACTACACTCTTCAGTTTACTTCCTCCCTGCCCAACCACCCCCGCCCCCGTCCCTCCTGGGGGACCCCTCGCATGAGGCTCTGCTCGAGCAGGAGGTGGGGCGGTTCCTGGGCCTAGGAGTGATGGAAGCGGTACCAGAGGAATTCAAAGGCAAGGGGTACTACTCCCACTATTTCCTTATCCTGAAGGCCAAAGCAGTGCTCAGGCCCATCTTGGACCTGCGAGGCCTGAACCAGTACATGGCGAAGCTCAAGTTCCCCATGGTCTCCTTGGCCTCCATCATCCCCTCCCTGGATCCCGGGGGCTGGTACGCTGCCCTCAATCTGCAGGATGCGTACTTCTACCTTCATATATTCTAGTGGCACAGACGCTTCCTCCGTTTCACGGTGGGGCAGGAACACTACCAATTCACGGTCCTCATGTTTGGCCTGTCCACTGCCCCCAGGGTATTCACGAAATGTATGTCGGTGGTGGTGGCCTACCTCAGGTGCCGGGGGGTCCAGATCTTCCCCTACGTGGACGACTGATTGGTCAAGGGCAGCTCCCAGTCACAGGTGCGGGATCACGTGGCACTCCTTCTGTCCACGTGCACCACTTTGGGCCTGTTGGTAAACAACACCAAGTCCACATTAGTCCCGGTACAACACATAGAGTTTATCGGGAATGTCCTGGATGCCTCGTCGGCCAGAGCCTCCCTCCGACTGGACAGGTTAGAGACCCTGAAGGGGCTCATCGACAGTCACAAGATTTCCGGTGACAACAGCCAGAGTGTGCCTCCAGCTCTTGGGTCACATGTCAGCATGCATGTATGTGATCTGTCACGCCAGACTCAGGATGAGGCCCCTCCAGCTCTGGTTGGCCTTGGACTTCTCCCAGGCCAGGGACAGGATGGACAAAGTCCTCACGATGCCCGAGGCAATGATCACCTCCCTACGATGGTGGTCCTCCCCAAGAAACATGCTCCAAGGGGTCCTGTTCAGGTGCAGGGCCCCGTCACTGGAACTGGTGTCCAACGCGTTGGACCTGGGATGGGGGGCCCATGTGGGGAACGTTCAGACTCAAGGTCTGTGGTCGGCTCAGGATCTGACCCTCCACATAAACGTCAAGGAGTTCAGGGCGGTACGGCTGGCGTGCATGGCTTTCCGCTCACACCTGGAGGGCTGGGTGGTCAGGGTCCTCACGGACAACACGGCCTCGATGTTCTACATCAACAGGCAAGGCGGGGCCCGATCCTCTGCACTCTGCCGCGAAGCCCTCATGCTGTGGGACTTTTGTATAGCCCACGACATCTGCCTACAGGCCTTCCATCTGCAGGGCGCCCGGAACGCGCGGACGGATGGCTTGAGCAGGGTCTTCTCCTCTCAGCACGAGTGGTCTCTCCACCCAGAGGTGGTGCACAGACTTTTCCAAGTGTGGGGAACTCGGGCAGAACCGTCGGTGTTCCCGGTTCTGCTCTGGGGGGGGCTGGGGGGGGGCGCTATCTCCGATACCTTCCTCCTGTCTTGGTCAAGCCAGTTTCTCTATGCCTTTCCCTTGTTCCCACTGATCGGCAAGGTGCTGGAAAAGATAAAGACGGACAAGGCCTGGGTCCTTCTGATTGCCCTGGCATGGTCCAGGTAGCATTGGTACAGAACCCTCATGGGCCTGGTGGTTGCCCCGCTGTGGCTGTTGCCGTCCTGCCCGGACCTGCTTTCCCAGGACGAGGGCCGCCTCCTCCATCCCAACCTAGCGGCACTCCACCTCATTGCGTGGTTGCTTAGTGGTTAGGTAGGGAGGAAAGGACGTGCTCAAAAGGGGTTCAGCGCGTCCTCCTAGAAAGCAGGCGGCCCTCCACGCGCCGAGCCTACTTGGCAAAGTGATCTCGGTTTTCCAGATGGGCGGACGAGCGGTGCATTTCCTTGGTGGCCGCCCTGATCCAGCTTATTCTGGACTACCTCCTTTCACCTTAGAGCCCAGGGCCTGGCGCCCTCGTCAGTCAAGGTGCACCTGGTGGCCATATCGGCCTTCCATCCGCCGGTGCAGGGCCACACGGTATTCTCCCATGCTATGACTGGCTGATTCCTTAAAGGGTTGGATCGTCTCTTCCCATATGTTAGGCCCCCAGTCCCGCAGTGGGACCTAAACCTGGTGTTGGCCCATCTCACGGGGCCCCATTTGAGCCGCTAGCCACGTGCTCCTGGTCACACCTCTCCGGGAAGTTGGCCTTCCTGATTGCGATCACGTCGGCTAGGCAGGTCTCAGAACTCAGGGCCCTGAGCTCCAAGCTCCCTACATGGTGTTTTATAAAGATACGGTCCAGCTCCGCCCACACCCTTCGTTCCTCCCGAAGGTGGTCTCCGCCTATCACATGGATCAGGACATTTTCTGCCGGTCCTCTGCCCCAAGCCCCATGCGTCCACTGAGGAGTGCCGCCTCCACATACTGGATGTGAGACGGGCTCTGGCTTTTTACTTGGAGCCAGAGAAAGCTGTTCAGAAAGTCCTCACAACTGTTCATCGCCTGGGCCGAGTGCATGAAAGGTCGGCTGATCTCCACTCAGCAGCTCTCCAACGGGATCACCTCATGCATCCATACCTGTTATGACCTGGCGGGAGTCCCTCCATCACCAATTGTGAAGGCGCACTCGACTAGGGCGCAGGCCTCGTCAGCTGCCTTTTTGGCCCATGTCCCCATTCAGGACATTTGTAGGGCTGCCATGTGGTCTTCAGTTCACACGTTCACGTTGCATTATGTGATTGTCTCTCGGACCAGGGAGGACACCGGGTTCGGCAGGGCCATTCTCCGTCCTCAGAGTTTGTGAACTCCTTCTCACCTCCAACAGATATAGCTTGGAATCAGCTATTGTGGAATACACATGAGCAATCACTCGAAGAAGAAAAGACAGTTACCTTTTCCATAACTGGTGTTCTTCGAGATGTGTTGCTCATGTCTATTCCACATCCCGCCCTCTTTCCCCTCTGTCGGAGTTGTCTGGCAAGGAGGAACTGAGGGTGGGGGGAGGATGAGGTGCTCCTTATACCATGCCGTGGAGGCACCACTCCAGGGGTCGCTAGGGCACTCCCCTATGGGTACTGCTAGGGGAAAAACTTCCTGCACCGGTGCACGTGGCGAGCACACACACCTATTGTGGAATAGACATGAGCAACACATCTCGAAGAACACCAGTTATGGAAAAGGTAACTGTCTTTTCCTAAGTGAAGTACTTAGCACTTATCTTTACTGAATTTCATTTTGTGGATTTCAGACCAATTCTCCAGTTCATAAAGGTCATTTTAAATTCTAATCCTGTCCTCCAGAGTGCTTGCAACCCCTCCCAGCCTGGGGTCATCCACAGATTTTATAAGCATATTGTCTGCTCTGTTATCAAAATTATTAAAGAAAACATTGAATAGCATTTGGATCCAGGCTTGGCTCCTGCAGGAAATTACTAGATATGCCCTCCTAGTTTGACAGAGAACCATTGATAACTACTCTTTTTGTCAACCTATTGTGTACCTTATATAATTTGTGTGCCCAATAATGGCATGTACGCAAGTGGAAAGCTCTCTGAAAATTTGGCCAAAAATGCCTGCTACCTCCACTATTCAGATTATTGGTTCATACTATATTTATGTATAATCATTTTTCAAAATTTAAACAAAAAATTAATTCCCCAAACACTACAATGAAATTTTTATAACATTTAAATATTCTAATATACATTGCTTATTTCTGGTTTTAATTTAAAAGAAACAATCCCACTACACTGTGTGTTATTGTATATATGTATATGTAATGTTACATAACAAGGGTGTTGGCTGTCTAGATAAATCAGAAAAAAATGTTTGGTAGCCATCTGGTCTTAGTGTATTTGATAGCCAGTGGTGTTTTATTGTGAATTTTTAACTAGGACATGGTCATTTTCTAATTTTACCAGTGGGAAGAAACTGCATAAACCTATGTTCCTATTCTGAACTTTGTATTCAAGTTTTCTGCAGCCTCTAATATTGGGTGAAACACAGGAACTGCTTGGATTAATTGAATATGGATCAAAGAACTGTATCCAAACAGTTTACCTATGCTCCTGCTGCTGTCATTTCTGATGCCTGAAAAGCTGTTGCCTCCACATGTTCTGCTTCCAGTGCCAACATACGCTCCTAGGAGATGGGATAAGGGCATAATTTGCATCTATGCAGATAAGAATAATCAGTCTCAGTTCCTTCAGCCCACCCCCCAAAATATTGTTAGGAGAAGACAAAATTCCATTGGTTATTCTGTTGTAGTGAATGTTTTCAGAGATCTTCTATAGGCAAAAATACAATGTTAAATAAGATCCTGCACTTCCTCACAGTCCTGTGCAAGAGGGATATAATGTAACTCCAATATCAATAGATTCGGTTTCTATTTATTGACAAAACATACATATACTGAAAAGAGGTTGACAGAGAAGACATGCATGACCAATAATATAATATAAGCCTGATTGTGCTTATTACATGGGCTAAAAATGTTGTGAATAGTGAAGTAAGAATCTTACCGTGTAATACTGCCAGCAATAGTGAGACATACTTTACAGTTCCAGGTATTTAAACTTCAGCAGTTGCCTACGCAGATTTGATAATTACATTCCTGACTGCCAGTTAATCCATCTGCCCAAATGTGTTTTTGCAGGTGCAAAAAGCGATGTGCATTTTAGTGACAATACTTGTTGCATTTGCGTTTGAAATGTTGGCCTATTGCAAAGTAAAAAATAATGTCTCTTCATAAGGGTTATTACAAATCCTTTGTCTTTCTACAATTCTTTTCAGTAAAGGATAATTTCACACACATCTTTTGAAGACTTTTATAAAGGAAGGACTTTGGAAATGGTTAAAACTAAGTTTAAATCATCCATCTTTCAGATACCAAATATAGTATTACCTGCACATAGATTACAGGTATTCCAAATAAGCCTTTCATATTGCTCAGTGTTGCTTTATGACTAGTGGCTGAATTTCATTCTTTGATGTTTGAAGAAAATGTGACATTTTAAAATTTATTAGCAAAAATAGAATAGCATCCGAGGTTTTGCTATAAATTCGTGTCTTCACAGCATTGTTAGTTCAAGTTATAACTCAAGTTTTCCCCTAATCCAACTCCCATCCATCTAACTCAAGTTAAGTGGTGCTTTATGCATGAGCTAGCTGGCCTAAGCAAGCAAGGTGGTTTGAAGCTCAAGTGCTGCTGATGTTCCGGAGCTAACAATGCAATAGGGATGCAGCATCTCCAGTTACACCTTATTAGCTGCTAATTCATTTGCTCTGTGTTGCTAATCAGACCACACTGTGCAGCTCCAGTGTTGTTTTGCAGTGTGGCCACTCTCACTGGAACTAGGCTAGCTTGAGTTCACTAAGTCGAATGAATTAACTTAAGCTAAGTGTTGCAGTGAAGGCAAGCTCTGTTTAAACAACCAGAACACTAGACTGACTACAGTAGTCATTATTTCAGTTCTTTTACCAACCACTGGTTTTGGACCATCTTTAGAAGAGCTATTTCTTCTGTGTTTAAAGAGCGATGCTAGCATTCAGGTTGGTTGTAATTTGGAAATGTATAGAATTTTTTTCTAGTGCTTGAAAATATTTTTTCTTGTTTATCATTCTGAATTAGTACACCATTTAGTAATCAAAAGAGACTGAGGGGTCTTTGACTCATTCTTGCATCTTGGAAGCCTTCTCCTTGTTTTTTTATGCATATGTCACATGCCATCTTGTATTATCTCAGGTTAAATAATATGCTTTACTACAGTCTGTTTTATAGAAGACTTTAAATACAGTGTATGGTTTTGATTTTCTGGGAAATATGCATATGCACTGTGACAAAGAATACAAAAGCAGAAACCCCCCTGCCCCCCCCCCCCCCCCCCCAAGAATGCAGCTGTTTATTATAGCTGATGAAGAATTAAGTAACTTTTTTTGGACCATCTGTGATGCTTACTCATTTGGCCTTCTGCTTTTTACTGTCATTAAATGTAGCTTTTGAATTAGTGGTTCATTTGAGCTCTGAAATTATTACTACTAATCATATATTGTGAAAGAATGAAGAATATAGTATTCAAAGAATCACAAAGTATTGTTTGATTTTATAGTTGTTATATTCTCTCTTTATGAGACTTGTGCTACCCCTGTCTAACTATGAAACAAATTATTGGGAGCCAGATCAGAGCTAGTCCTTGTGCGTGCCTGGGGTAATGGTGAGGAAAAGCTTCTTGTTCCCTTTACCAGTGGTGCTGCATGCAGCCCATGTGCAGGGCCAGACCCATAGCTCAAGAACATAGGAGAATCCAAGTGCAGAGGTGGTGTCAGGAACCCAAAATGGGGTGGGCCTATGCAGTGGTCTGCAGAGCTGCATCTATGTATGGGGAGCTCAAGCTGTATCCTATAAAGGGTGTGGGCATCGTGCATGTTTCAACACAATGCCTCTGGGAAGTGTGCACCTCCACATCCCTTCACTGGGGTGTAAATTAAAAGCCACAATAAAGCTCTTAGTGTATGTAGAGATGATGGGATCCATTCCAGATTGCTGAAAACAGCCATTTAGCCAGTATAGCTGGAAAGGCTCTCAGACTGAAACCAGCTTCCTTGACAACATGTGATGTTCGTCCATCATTATCGATGAAGACCTCAACAACTCATTCTTTCGATGACCGGGCTCTGTGCGTCCGGAGATGACTGATCAGTCCGATTTGGGCGTGGAAAGTCCTGTCACACGTCGGGCAGACATATAATGGCACTGTCGATGGTGTACGAGCAGCTCTGGACTTGCGCAGCTCACACTTTTTTTCAGCCTCAGCAATACGCCTCGCCTCAGAGGTATTACTGCCTGTGTGAATGAGGCTGTGCCATGCTGAACGGTTCAGTGCGAAGGTTTCCCACGTGGCGGTGTTGATCTCGAAGGACTTCAAAGAGGTCTTCAGCGTGTCCTTGAACCGCTGCTTTTGTCCTCCATGGGAACGCTTTCCCTGAGTGAGTTCTCCATAGAAGAGCTGTTTAGGAATGCGTTCATCTGACATTCTCACAACATGTCCGGCCCACCTAGTCTGGGCTCTCATCAGCAATGTGTAAACTTACAGCAGACTGGCTCTAGTAAGGACATCAGTATCGGGCATTTTGTCCAGCCATCTGATTTTTAGAAGCTTTTGCAGACAGGAAATGTGAAAGTGATTGAGCCTTCTTGCATGACTCCGATAGACAGTCCACGTCTCGCAGGCATACAGCAGAGTTGGGAGCACCACTGCTCGGTAGACCTTCAGCTTCGTTGGTAGGCTGATCCCTCGACGTTCCCAAACATTGGAGCGCAATCGGCGAAATGCAGAGCTGGCTTTAGCAATTCTGCAGTTTACTTCATCATCGATTGACACTGCTCGGGAAAGGGTACTGCCCAGGTACGTGAAGTGGTCCACTGTCTGAAGTCTCTGTCCATTTACAGTGATAGACGGTTCTGAGTACGAAGCGTGGGGAGCTGGCTGGTGCATGACCTCAGTCTTCTTGATGTTAATGGTGAGACCGAAGTTGTTGCATGCAGTTGAAAACTTGTCCATAGTGGCTTCCATTTCTGGCTCTGTACTAGCATTCAGAGCACAATCATCGGCAAAGAGAAAGTCTCGAAGTACAGTTTTCACCTTGGTGATGGCACACAGTCGCCTCAGATTAAATAGTTTCCCGTCAGCTCTATACTTCAGGCCTACTCCTTCAGTGCAGTGTTGAAAGGCATCAGTCAAAGTGGCAGAGAATATCATGCTGAACAAAGTGGGTACTAAAACACACCCTTGCTTGACGCCGTTGGTGACTGGGAAGGCCTCAGATGTTTCACCGTCATCCAGGACACGAGCCATCATACCATGATGAAATTGACGTACCATTCAGATAAATCTGTCTGGACAGCCAAATTTCGACATGATCCTCCACAGGCCCTGGCGACTGACAGAGTCAAATGCTTTCGTGAGGTCCACAAAAGTTGTGTAGAGTTCACGATTCTGCTCTTGACATTTCTCCTGTAGCTGACGCACGGCGAAGATCATGTCAATAGTCCCACGTCCCTTGCGGAAGCCACACTGTGATTCTGGCAGTAAGCCCTTCTCCAGGTGAGTGATCAATCGGTTCAACAGAACCCGTGCAAGAACTTTCCCCGCTGTAGAAAGCAGTGAGATTCCACGGTGATTGTCGCATACCTGGCGATTGCCCTTCCTCTTATAGAGGTGCAAGATGGACGCGTCTCTAAATTCTTGTGGAATGGTTCCCTGCTTCCAGAAGGACTGAAACAGCTCAGTGAGTTTCCGTAGCAGCACGGGTCCACCGACTTTGTACACCTCTGCTGGTATGGCATCTGACCCTGGGGCTTTGCCACTTGACAGCTGATTCATAGCTTTCTTCACTTCGTCCTCTTCTGGTGAAGCATCCATGGAGTCATGACTGCAACCTGGGGCATCTTGTCAATGGCCTCATCATTGATGACTGAGGGGCGATTGAGAATTGCTTCAAAGTGTTCAGCCCATCTCTGGAGAATCTGCGTTCTCTCTGTAAGGAGCACAGTACTGTGACGGTGTACCCCATAAGGCTTTATGGGGAGGGGGTGCTTATAAATGTATGTATGACATAACTGGAATATGTTTTGTGCTGCCTGTGCCAGGTAACATATCTCCGTAAAGGTTATGGTCTACTATATCTATTCATCCTATTTGTACATATATATATCATTTTCTACTTGAGGTTAAGAATATGGGCTGTATGCTTGCTTGGTTTCTAAGTAAGCTTTGGGAGGCATTTGGTCAGCTTCTTTAGGAAGGAATTCGTCAGGTTAAGTACCTGATCAGGAAACACTTGGGGAACAATGCATCTTGGAATGCTCCAATCCACATAAGAAGTCTTCCTGGAGACATGCAAGATACCATGTGGACAATGGCGTCGGCCTGTAAAGACTGAGTCATGCAGGGGCATGTGACTTGCCCAGGTGTCTCCAAAACTCCATCTTGGAGCTGGACTTTGCATAGGAGGGAGGAGGGGGGTCTCCTCCCACAAGAGAGAGCCTATTTATACCTGGGGGAGACCCCTCCATTTTGTCTTCAGCTGGCTAAAGAAGGAGCCTCTCCACCCCCCCCAGGATACTTGAAAGAAACTGGAACAAAAGTCAGAGACTACAGTATGTATTAATACCTGGGGGAGCAAACAGCTGTGCATATCTCTCTATCAGTGTTATAGAGGGCGAACAATGTATGAGTTTGCCTTGCATAAGCTTTATGCAGGGTAAAACGGATTTATCTGGGTTTAGACCCCATTGGGAGTTGGGCATCTGAGTGCTAAAGACAAGCACACTACTGTACGCTGTTTTTGGGTAAACTTGCAGCTTTGGGACAAGTGATTCAGACCCTGAGTCTTGGTTAGAGCAGACTGGAGTGTCTGGCTCAGCAAGACAGGGTGCTGGAATCCTGAGCTGGCAGGGGAAACAGAAGCAGGGGTAGTCTTTGCACATTAGGTGGCAGCTCCCAAGGGGGTTTCTGTGATCCACCCCGTCACAAGTACCATCAGAGTTCAGGAGGGGAAAGCTCCCAGAAGACTGTGGACCATAGAGTGTGTTAAGGGCTTCATAAAACTGCTTATAGTCATTCCTGTCCGCATATGCCTGTATTTCATCTGCTTTGGCGCTCAGCCACAATTCCCGCATTTTGCGCAGTCGGTTCTGTACTGTTCTGCGAGTGTTGATAAAGGCGGTCTTCTTTGCCGCTGAGGATGGATCGTTTTGATATGCACGATGCAGGCGGTGCTTCTCAGCAAGTAAGGCCTGGATTTCTGCATCATTTTCATCAAACCAGTCTTGCCGCCTGCATGTGGAGGTCCCCAATACCTTGGATGCAGCTGTATGGACAGTGTTGCGGAATCGCTCCCAGTCTTTCTCAGCGTCATCCTCAATACGAAGATCAGCAAGTTCATTCTCTAGGTCTTCCACTAGATTTTCAGTGATGAGGCTGTTCTTCAGCTTCGACACGTTGATCCTTTTGAAAGCCTTACAGCCTTGTGGTCGTCTCTTCAGCATGATACGGAGCTTCATTTTGGATACTATGAGCCTATGATCCGTCCAACAGTCAGCGCCACACATAGCTTTTGTAACCCTGACATCTTGTCTATCCCTTCTCCTGATGAAGACATAATCGATCAAATGCCAGTGCTTGGAACGGGGATGCATCCACGAAGTCCTGTTACGGGTAGGAAGGCGGAAGACCGTATTGCTGATCAGAAGGTCATGTGCTGCACAAGTTTTCAGCAGTAACAGACCATTGCTGTTACACTTTCCCACTCCATTTTTCCCGATGACTCCTTCCCAGGCTGCGGCATCGCATCCGACTCTTGCGTTAAAATCGCCAAGCAGAATCAGCTTGTCTGTGCGGTGCACTGACGATAGCAGAGTATCTAGTTCTTCGTAGAATTTATCCTTCACATCCTCTGGGTTGGTCATTGTAGGAGCATATGCGCTGATCAAAGTAGCTTGTTTTCCTTTTTGAAGCGGAAGCTGCATTGTCATGAGCCGGTCATTCATACCCTTGGAGGAACTGGCAAGTTTCCGAACAAGATGATTCTTGATGGTGAAGCCAACTCCAGATTCGCGACGCTCATCACTGCTGCGGCCACTCCAGAAGAATGTATAGCCACCGCCTGACTCGGACAGCTGTCCTTCATTAGCAAGGCGAGTTTCGCTAAGGGCTGCAATGTCAATGTCGTAGCATGCGAGCTCTCTAGCGACAAGTGCTGTTCTTCTCTCCGGTCTGTCTGCCGTGATGTTGTCAAGTAACGTGCGCACATTCCATGTGCCAATAGTGATCGGTGTCACTCTACGTTTTGTTTTTGTTCGACCGCTTTTATGGGATCCCCGCCAGCCGCGGTGTGCTGGCCAGGGTAAGGTGAAGCAGGCAATGTTTAGGGCACCTTTTCTAGCCCCCTCCTCGTTCTACGGAGGTGAGCAGTGCAATCCTGAATAGGGCTGCTCAGTCGCTCAAGAAGATGCCGAGCTCCACTGCTGCTTCGGTCAGTGAGGAACGACCATTATGCCTGAGCCGCCTATGTGCAGGTCCGCGGCTACAACTCCCAGTGTATCCACACCTGCTGCTTCGTCGCTCGCCCATCGCCACAGGACTTGATATGATGTAATATGATATGATGTCGAGACTTGCGCGTGAATTGGATTAAAGTGAGGGAGAGTTGCGCAACGTCAGCCTCACTCTCTCTTCCCAGTTCCTATCTGTATCCAGTGGCAGGACAGAAGTCGAGACGGCTGGAGATAGGGCAGGGCGCAGTGGATGACCAGGACGCCTACGTGTCTTGTCGTGCTCTTAAGCGTTCCACAACGCTTGCTGTCACCGCCTTCCTGACCATTAAACCAGGTTGAACCAGGTTGCCTCAGTCAGCCGGATCCAGCCTTCGCATGCAATGGGTAGACAGGCCCTAACTCACCGAGAGTCTCATACTCATCGGCTACCCTCACCTGGTTTAGCCCGCCAGTCGAGACGGTCTCCGGGGTGTGGCCGCTGTCGCATGCTGACAGCTACTTGGAGCCACAGGTGAGAGCTGGGTGTCAAGTGGGGACCAAAGTGGATGAGCTACTCCTAGGAGTACGACTGCTCCCCCATCAGAGGTACTACCCCGCCCTGACAACCCCATACACCCCACAACATGTATTTATAAGGAGACACACACATACTGCACTGAATGCATTTCTTTTGAGAAAACAGAAGGGAAAGCAGCAGGAAGGAGAATGGTAAAGGAGACTAGTTGTCTACTGAGTAAACTTGTATCTCATGGAGGGTGGAATACTTGAGATGATCCACTGGAAGAAGTTCTCCTGCTTTGGTTAAGGGCTGTTGAAGTGTTTAGGAGAGGCACTAGTGAACAGTCTGTTAGACACGTCTGACAGAGAGAGAGGGCCCAAGTTAGGAATTAGAGAGACAAATAATAGAGCTAAACTATGCTTTTATTCAAAAGGAAATCCCCAGGGTTATGGTCTCTGTGTTAGCACCCTCAAAAACTCTGGAGTGCTGGATTAATTAAGAAATAAGCTTTTTTATGTTTGTTACAAACCATCAGGGGGAAGAAAAACAAGTGAACTGAGCTCCTGAAGAGAATTGTCTGGCTCTCTCTTCTGGTATTTGCAATCAGAGTGTAATTCAGGAAGCTGGAAAAAGAGATCACTGGTTTCAGTGACAGAATGAGTAGAGATGGGGGAAAAGTATATAAAAACATGAAATCTTGGATCTTGAAAATTTAAGGTTTTGAAATATTGATTGTGATGATCTGTGCTACAAGAAAAGATGTGTGGTCTGTATCTCTGTATCTGCCTACCTCAGCAATCCCTGTCCTGAAGATCTGCCATGTTGTAAATCTTGAAGTAATTTTCGACAGAACATGAGTAAGGTTTTTAATTTGAGGTATACATGGCCAGAGGAAATTGGGTATGGCAGGGACGTCTATATGTTATGCCAATCCACAGTTGCATTTTTGGCATCTAATGGCTGTTGCCTCCAAGTGTAAGCTAGGGCAGTTCTCATGTTTTCTTGTATGGTAAAAGGTAACCTGCGTTAGTGGAATTACACAAATGTAAAAACTAGTGTAAAAAAGATTGGAGTCAGGATTTGGTCCTAAGTGAAGATTATTGTTAAATATTAAAATTACCTATTTGAAATAAAAAAAAAAAGTTTACATAGAATAATTGAGATGAGAATAATCCGTTTCTTAGGTGATGGAGCCAGAGTCCTCAAGGGATGTCACAAATCCATGTGATATCCTCTGGAGTTGGATTTAGCATTTGGATCTCTGATTTAGCTTAAAGATGTGTAAAAACTTGCTAAACTAGACATATCCCAATTGGCTGCACATCTAAGCAGCCTCACATGCATAAATTATTATAGCTAAGGTCAGTGGTAATTTCCACTATCATTCACTTGTTTCTAACTGGAGCACGCAAAGATCTCCTGGGTTTGACATTAGCTATCCAATTATTATTGTTTAATTCAGAGAATGTATTGCATGCTTTAATCAAGAAAACACACATTCAGGAGAAGAAAATATTGGATGGGATGGTGTGAAATACAATTCATGCTGTTTGCAAGTTTATCTAAACTGTGCACAGGTTAACATTTATTCTAAGGTCACCATGGTCTTAGTGGCTCTGTGTGTCCTAGAAGTACAGATACCCATATTATTAATCTCTGTCTGAAACTTGGTAGAGATTTGGGGCCATCTGCTGTCAGTTATACTTAAATCCATTTTTGACTGCAGCTGGTTTCAGTATGTGATAGACTTCTCTCAGAGTTAGAAATGAACCAATGCCCTGATATGGTATGGAGGTGCTGATGAAGGTAAGGCAGAAAATGAAGATCTTGACTGCTTGTGATCACTAAAAGTTCCTTGGCACTTTTCATAACAACATGAAACATTTGTAAAGGAATGGTAGCTTGGCCTAATTCCAGTCAGAGCAATTACATTCTGACAACCCTTATGTTCCCTGCTGCTTCAATTGGATATGGTAGTCTTCACTTCCTGTCTTGTCTTGTTGCATTTTGTTGCTGTGCGCAGCTCCCAAGTTCCACCCTTTTCGAGAGAAATTTTTAGTAATGGATGGAATTATTTCTATATGTCACTAGGGTGCAACTGTTTCACCCTGAGGGCTAAACATGTTATTTCAAAAAAGGTCAAGGGGACACAATCAATACTTTGGTACAGATTTTCTCTCCTGTTCCGCTCCCTTTGCATTGTTCAGCTTGAGCAAATGGAGCAGTGAACACTTAGAAGTCCCCAGTTGGGCATTCCTGCAGTATGGAGGAGTTACTAGTTAGTGTAGCTGGCTCTTACACCTCCCTCCTGTTGCCTGTGATGTGTGTAAGGGGTGGGAAGAGGGACTGGTTGGAGTGCAACATGTGCTCCAGCTATCCCCAGCTGGCTTATAATCACATGGGTACCATAGCCAGTGTCCAGGCTACTCTAACTTGTGCCATGGTTGGGGCAGAGAACTGGAGAGCTGTAAGTGGTTGGTTGTCAAATTTTCCTGCTTTTACCTTTTCTTGGCCTGCTGTGTGGGGAAAAGGAGGCATTATTAGGTAGATGCTCCCCTAGATTTGGTCAGACCAGTCAAGTTTTTATCCTGCTCTCCTGGAGATTCCCATAGACTGGCAGGGAGGCAGGCAGTGTAGTAACCAGAACTGTTACTCTCCTCCCTTCCCTATGATGCATCCAAGGGCCAGTGAAAGAGCAGTTGAACAGCTGCAGCAAAGAAAAGAGGCTGTTCAGCTTCTCAGAACACTCTTAGCTCATATGAGCATTTCTCCAGTGGCTGCAGGAAAAGCAGCAAGAGGCAGTGTCCCATAGCAGTAAGGCTGATTCAAACTTTTTGGTTATAAAAGACCATGGCTGAGGAAATGTATTTTCAATTCATGATATAAACATTTTCTTCTTAACACAGTTGCCTTCTGGACCAAAATTTCAATCCACAATGGCCCCCAGGCCACAGGATGGACATCATTGCAGTATGGGAACCCAATCATAAAATATCTATTCATGCAAGAAGTTTTTACTTGCATGGTCCAGTTAGAATTAATGGATTACTTTCATGAGCAGGTCTGTAGGATTGGGACCTATGTTTGTATAGTCTTATGTGATAGTTCTGAATCAGAGTTGTTACAGAAAAGTAAAATATTTAGATATTTTAAAATTCAACAAGAAAAGGCCTAATATTCAGCTACTTTTTAACTATCTGCTTTTAAACTATCTGCTTTTAATAATAACCTTTTTTTCAATCTGAGGATTTCAAAACATTGTATACACTAAGTCTCAGAACAGCTCTGTTAGGGTAGAGGGAGTAAATATCCAATTTATACTCAGATACAGTGAGACACAGAACAGGTAAATGGTTTGCCTAGGGTAACACTGCAAGTTAATGGCACAGCTGGAAAGAGAAGTTGAGTCCTGATCTTTAACCCAAGACAGAAGCACTATTCTGCATGCCCCCACAATAGACATCTGCTGTCACATGCAGAACGCATCACATGCACCTTGCAAGAGGGTTGAAGAATATTAGTGGCTCATGTTTTAGGTTCAGAGGCTGACATAAGTAGTTCAAACACATACCTTCTTCCAATTTTCAGAGATGTGGAGCGTGGATCCAAGGGCAAAATTTGGCTCCAGAGAACTGAAGTGAAATTATTCTTAGAAAGGATTCAGTTTTTGCCACAGTAAAATCCTCATATGCTACTATAATTCTCATTTTTGTCATTAGCGACACTTGAGAGAAGCAGATGGCCACACAAAGCATCCATGCTATTTTATTTGAGATTTCAGTGTAAACTGAACTCATAAAATATTTTAAATAAGACTTTTTAAAATTGGCATAAGTTCTTATTTTTCAAAGGCAGTAGGTTTAAGTAATCTGAAACCTGACCTTTACCTCAAGTTCATGCATATCATTAACATCATCCAATTGTTAACATTTTCCCATCTAAATCTTCCTCTGTGCTTATCTTGCATATTCTGCTAATTTCCTTGGGAAAGTAGCCTATTTTATTTCGTTCACTCACAAAATAGCATGAAGCCGAAGAGAAACATTGAGATGAAAAAGGGTCCCATTCAATTACATCACATGAAGGCAGACAACTAGATATTGGCAAATTTTAAAGTCCCTATATGCAAATGTTAGATGTCTAAATGTCTAAATACTAAGATGGGTGAACTTGAGTGCCTGGTATTAAATTAGTATATTGATATAATAGGTGTCACGCTGTCTGGAGTGGCTCATGACCATGAGTGCCAACCTCAGGGCAGACTGTCAAGAAGCAGGGCAGAGACCACCAACTGGTTGTATGTTCTGTAATCAGATTTCACTGACCCAGTAACAAATGTGAAAACCTAAAGCACTATAACAGTCTTAGCACGGAGTCATAGACAGTCTCCTTGGCATTCCAGTCTATCTTGCCATAGAATCTCTATGTATAGAAATTCCATGCTTGAATGACAAGACTATAGCAGTAGGAATATACTACTGACCACCTGACCAGGATGATTGTGAGATGCTCAGGGGATTAGAAAGGCTACAAAAGGAGAAAACTCAATAATAATGGGGGATTTCAGCTATCCCCATATTGACTGGGAATATGTCACCTCAGGAAGGGATGCACAAATAAAATTTCTAGACACCATTAATGACTGCTTCTTGGAGCAGCTAGTCCTGGAACCAACAAGGGGAGAGGCAGTTCTTGATTTAGTCCTAACTGGCACACCGGATCTGTTCCAACAGACAAATATAGTTAAACTGCTTGGTATTAGCAACCATAATGTAATTAAAGGTAGCATCTTTCTGTGAGGGAAAATACCACAGAAGCATTTAACTTAAAAAAGGGGAGATACACAAACATGAGGAAGCTGGTTAAATGGACATTAATAGGAACAGTCACAAGAGTGAAATGCCTGTAAGCTGCAGAGAAACTCTTTAAAAACATCATGATAGAGGCTCAAATTAAATCCCTACCCAAATAAAAGAACAGTAAGAGGACCAAAAAAAAAAAAAAAAAAAAAAAAGCAGCCATCCTGGCTAAACAGAGTAAAACTGGAGATTAGAGACAAAAAGACTTTCCTACTGAGGAAAATAGAGAAGAGCATAAACTCAGGCAAGTCAAGTGTCAAAGTGTAAGAAAGCAGGCCAAAAAGGAATTTGAAGAGCATCTAGCAAAAGACACAAAAACTGAAAGCAAAACTTTTCACAAGCAAGAAGCCTGCCAAATAATCAGTGGGACAGCTGGACGATTGAGATGCTAAAGGAGTGCTCAAGGAAGATAAGGCCATTGCAGAGATGCTAAATGAATTCTTTGCATTGGTCTTCATCATAGAGCACATGAGGGAGATTCCCACACCTAGTAAAGCTCCCTACAGAGACAGTCAATGCTTTCCTTTTGCCTCTGGCTTTTCTCAGCCTAGCACTCTTCCCAAAGCCTGCAGGGGCACCAGCCATCACAAATGTCTCAGAAGGGAAAGCAGAAATGGGGAGACAGTCTCCCCAGAAATCAAATGCAGCCCTGGGACGTGGCTGTGCATTAATCAGACACATTAATAATGAACCAAAATGTGAGTCTAAACATTTGAAATAAAACTTGGAATTTTTCTCAGAAAAGCTCAGCCGCAGGGATGGTTGGGTTAGCCTGTGGCCATTGCAGGGGAAGAAAAAACTGGCTGGAACTGCAGGAGGCAGGGCATTCCCCTGCTGTCAGGGACTGACAGGTCTGGTTCCATGCCCAGGATGCAAGCAGGATGAGGTATGCCTTGTGATGGATCTGCAGATCTTAGCACAAAGAACAAAGAGACAAGTCAGAAGTGGAGAGTCAAATTATTAGTTGTTGGCATCAAGATGGAAATTGAAGCCTTGTGAAATCAACCTTTGCCCCTCACACAGCCTTCTTTAGCATCAGAATGGTGATGAGAAAATTTGCGATTGGGCAAAAATGCAGAGTTTGGGCCAAACTACGTCACCATCAAAAGTGTTACGCATAATGCAAATGTGGTTTAGAGATGGTACAAAACCTTATCTGTAAGACCCAGAGAAGGACTGTTTCAACTCTGACTCGTCTGTTGCAGAAAAACTAAATGAATTCTTTGCATTGGTCTTCACTGCCGAAGATGGAGAGAGATTCCCACACTTGAGCCATTCTTTTTAGGTAAGAAATCTGAAGAACTGTCCCAGACTGAGGTGTCAATAGAGGAGGTTTTGAAACAAGTTGATAAATTAAACAGTAGTATGTCACTAGGACTAAGAAGTTATTCATACAAGAGTTCTGTAGGAAGTCAAATATGAAATTGCAGAACTGCTCACTGTAGTATGTAACCTATTGTTTAATCAGCCTCTGTACCAGATGAGTGGAGGGTGGAAATTGGTTGAATTATAGTAAATAACAGAATTGACATGTAGATGAACACTATACATTGGGGAAGAGTCAACCCAACTTTTGTGAAAGGAAATCATGCCTCACCAATCAATTAGAATTCTTTGATGGGGTCAACAAATGTGTGGACAAGAGTGATCCAGTGGATATAGTGTACTTGAACTTTCAGAAAGGCTTTGACAAGGTTCCTCATTAAAGGCTCTTAAGCAAAGTAAGAAGTCATAGGATAAGAGGGAAGGTCTTCTCATGGATCAGTAAATGGTTAAAAGGTAGGAAACAAAGGGTAGTGGAGAAAGGTCACCAGCAGGGTCCCTCAAGGATCTGTACTGGGACGATAAGCCATTCAACATACTTATAAGTGATCTGGAAAAAGGGGTAAAGAGTGAGGTGGCAAAATTTGCAGATGATACAAAATTTTTCAAGACAGTTAAGTCCAAAACAGACTACAAAGGGATCTCACAGAACTGGGCAACAAAATGGCAGATTAAATTCATTGTTGAAAATGTGAAGTAATGCATATTGGAAAGCATAATCCCTACTATACCTACAAAATGATGGAGTTTAAATTAGCTGTTACTGCTCAAGGAAAAACTCTTGGACTCATCATGGATGGTTCTCAGAAAATATCTGTTCAATGTGCAGTGGCAGTCGAAAAAGCTAACAGAAAGTTAGGAACTGTTAAGAAAAGGGATAGGTAATAAGTCAGAAAATATCACAATGCCACTATATAAATCTACGCTATGCCCACACCTGGAATACTGCCTGAAGTTCTGGTCACCCCATCTCAAAAATATGTATTAGAACTGGAAAAAAGTACAAAGAAGGGTAACAAAAATGATTTTGGGTATGGAACTGCTTCCAAATGCAGAGAAATTAGAAAGACTGGACTGTTCATCTTAGAAAAGAGACAACTAAGGGGGAATATGATAGAGGTCTATAAAATCATGAGTGGTGTGGAAAAAGTGAATAAAGAAGTGTTAGTTATCCCTTCACATAACACAAGACTCAGTAGTCACCCAATGAAATTAATAAGCAGCATATTTAAAATTAACATAAGGAAGTAGTTCTTCTCCCAGTGCACAAGCAACCTGTGGAACTCAATGCCAGGTGATCTTGTGAAAGCTAAAAACATAATGGGGGTTCAAAAAAGAATTAGATAAGTTCCTGGAGAATAGGTCCATCAGTGCCTATTAGTCATGTTGGTCAGGGATGCAACTTCATGCTTTGGACATCCTTAAACCTCCTACAGCCAGAAAATATGTTTGTATGATGGGATGGATCATTTGATAATTGCTTTGTTCTGTTCATTCCCTTTGAAGCTTCTGGCACTGGCCACTGTTGGAAGACAGAATGCTGGACTAGATGGCCCATTGGTTTGACCCAGTATGGCTGTTCTTATGCTGTTTAGCTTATGTAGAAAAATTAGGACATCAAGATAAAATTAGTACATGGAAATACTGCATTTCTCCTACTCTGTCAAGATTCTAGGAATTTTGTAGTGTGTTTTCACTGGACCTGTGTATGGCGGGCAATGTTGATGTGTGCTAGAGGGAACGATGGGAGGACCCTGTTCCTAACACTCCTAGACACCCATTCATCAGATAATCATATTCAGGCCACAAATAGGGGTGCCCACAGTGTTTTCTGCCACAGGGTAGGAGAAAGGAGATCTTGAGCATGGTTGGGCAGCACATCTCCCATCTCCTCATGCAATAAGAAGTCCCATCAGGCTAGGGAATACTGCTTGAACATCTTCAAAGGTGTAGTAAGTGTAACTGCTCCCGAGTGCACAGGAGGCATTATGCATTATACAGGTATGATGCCTCTTTACACATCACTGGGACACTTCTGATGCTTTTCCTTCCTTGCTCTCAAGAGTATAGTTTCTCACATTGTGTGTTTCTTGAAAAGGGCATTCTTAAGAATACAAATAGTGGCTACATAAGCTGAAATCTTCCAACTAGTGCTGTCAATGTGGTTGTGATTGAATTATAAAGATTGACTGCTATGTCTTCATCACTAAGCAGAGTTCAGCAGGAACGTGATTTATGCAATCTCCAATTTGCAATACAGTTTAGCTTAAAAAGCAAAGAATAAATAACATTAAATAGACAACTAAGAATATTCTCGGAATAAACAAGATTTCAGGAAAAGGTTAATTAAAGAAAAACATAAAGAACACATTTATTGTACGTTTACTTTTTCAAGGTTTTATTACACCCTTTACATCTTTTAACCTTTTTGTTCAAGTCCCTTTATTAGGATGAGTATGTCTTCCGATCAACCAGGTATAGCAGAATTAGTACATGACAGCAAAAGTTTGGAAACTTTTTTATTTGTTCAGCTGTAGTGGGCTTGTTGAAACATGTTGTGTACCAACAATAGAGGATTTTACATTGTGTTTTCAGATATTTAATTTTATGAAGGCATTTGACATTGAAGAGTCCATTTCTGTGCCCCAGTTACATCCATGTAACTCCCATTACGGAGTTGTGCAGGCATCTGCAAAGACAGAATTAGGCCCCGCTTTTTAAATTTGTGTTTTTTGCAGTTACTACAGTAAGAGGAGTAGAAATAGCAAGTAGAAA
This sequence comes from Emys orbicularis, assembly GCF_028017835.1. Lineage (NCBI taxonomy): Eukaryota > Metazoa > Chordata > Testudines > Emydidae > Emys > Emys orbicularis. The sequence goes on along the minus strand of NC_088686.1, from coordinate 49,663,933 downwards.
TCTGTTGTGTGTATATCTAGGAATTTGAGGTATATCCTTATGATTTTGACTCTCTTCATATTACAATATAGCAGTTGCTTACCTATCTTTTTTTGCAGTAAAAGAAACAGACTTAACTGGTACCGGATTACATATTTATATCAGGGATCACACTGCAAATTCATTCTTTTCCAGAGAAGCAGGAAAGATTATGTAAAAATGGTGACCACATGTTGACAGACTGCATGATTTAACAAAACCAAAGGCAATCATTTCAAAGAAAAATGTTTTATTTTCTGCCAGCAGAGTATAATGGAGAGAAATTGGCTGGTATTATTTTAAAAAATTGCTCAAATCACTGTAGTTAGTGTAAAATTGTCTATGGAACTATTTCCTGTAAGTTAACCAGACATATGATTGTATCCTTTTTATTTTGAATACTGAAGCTCTCAATTCATCTGTCTTGTGTAGAGCCCATCAGGTATAATAGCTCTTTGTGATGGTTCCTGCTTTCTCCTTTCTTCTCCCTATCTAAATCCCCACTCACAACCCTCACAAAGCTAATACAATTGCTAGGTTTAAACATCATACAGTAACTACCATTAGCTGTATGTGTCATTGAAACTATTTCCCATTCCAAACCTTGGTAATGTGTTTCAGCCATGTGAGTCCCAGGATGGAATTAAAATGGGGCTGAAGTTGGTATGCAGATTCCCCACATAGCACCAAATTGTTGCTAGTTTAACTGATTGAATTCATCTCTGTGGTGATTGGCATTACACAGACTTAGATGGAATTCTGAAAAGCACTCAGTGTTGGGCTTAACTTCAGTGGGCCAACAAAATTAGGTCAAAGTATGCCATCTTGTGTCAACCAGGTTATGCATGTGTCTACACTTAAATTTGTTTCCCTCTGATATAAGTGCTCTGTTACAGTGATACAGTAAAACCACCTCCCTGAGTGGCATTGAGCTATGGTCGATGTACTGTGGTAGATGGAACACAAGTGTAGATGCTGGGTTACTATATTGACCATACCCTTCCTTCAGCAGCTGTCCCACAATGCTCGACATTGACTGCTCTGGTCACAATTGTGAACTCCACTTCCCAGGGGTCACGAAGACTGGGAGACTCCCTTTAAAGCCCTGTGAATTTTTGAAATGCCTTTTCCTGGTTGTGCAGCTTGTGTGCAACTGCCCAGCTGACCATGTCAGCTACATGCCCCAGACATGCTCTGGCCTGGGACAGGAGATATTGGAACTCCTGGGCTTGTGGGGGGAAGAGGTTGTGCAGGCACAGCTGTGGACCAGATGTAGAAATGTGCCATCTTTAATCAGATTGCACAGGGGATGCAGGAGAAGGAGTATAACGGGGATCCGCAGCAGCATTGTGTGAAAGTGAAGGAACTGCAGCAGGCATATCAGAAGGCCTGGGAGGCCAACAGTCAGTCTCATGCTGAGCTGCAAACCTGCTGCTTTTACAAAGAGTTTCATGTCATACTTGGCGGAGACCCCACCAGCACCCTGCAAACCACTGTGGCTATCTCAGAGGAGCCTGAGTCACAGGCTCCTGCTGTAAACAGTGAGATTGAGGAGGAAGAGCTAGAGAATGGGGGACACGTGACCGGGATCCAGCTGTGCCGTGAACCAGGACCTATTTGAGACTTCACCACTATCCAGTCAGTTCCAGCAGTTGAGTACAGGCGAGCCCAATGCTGGGGAAGGAACCTCAGGTAAGTCTGTAAATGTATTTCCCATTACAGTGATGTACTGATAGTGCCCCCAACCTAACAGGAGACAGCTATTGACTTTTCATTAATTTACTCTTACTAGAAGACATCACAGTAAAGCAAAGAGAGGTAGAGTTATCTGCTTTTCATTCCCACCTAGAGTTAAGCAAGTAGCGGGGCATGTGGAGCAGTTTGTTTATGTATGTATGAAGGATGTTCCTTGAATCCTTCTGAGAGATCTCAGTGAAACTTGTATGGAGGTCCTCTGCAATTCTCTTCTGAAGCTTTCTAGGATAGTAGCCTTGTTTCCTCCTCCTCGGTAGGACACTTTCCCATGCCATTCAGCTATAACTTTGTCAGGTAGAATTGCGGTACGCATGCTAGTAGCATGCAGGCCTGGGCAGATTCAGGACACAAGCAAGAGCTGTGCTCTCTGTGTCTTTGTCGCTCCTCAAGAGTGAAATATCAGCTAAAATCACGGCCTGTGGAAAATGATGCCAGCATTCAGTGTCATTGCCCTGTACTCATAGTATCATGCAACCAAGCTATTCCCTCTCATTTCCCTCGCCCCTGGTGGGCCATATTCACCATGGCTGGTGAATTCACCATGAGTGGTGCTGTGCACAAACAATCCCGAGCAGAAGTGTCAGTAAGCGTGTCTTGTTTAAAACTTTAAGGGAGCAAGGGAAAGGAGTTCTGAATCTTTGTCTGTTATGACAAAGGTACCTCTATGTTTTTTATCTGAAGCTGCTGCCATTGCAGCCGTGAGAGGTTCCCTCTGCACACCCATGGAATGGATGAGCCACTTGAAGAGAAAGAAGAGGGACATATTCAGCAAGATCCTGCAAGTCAGTTCTGCATCAGACTGTTAGCAGAGGGTCTGGAGGATGAATATTGCAGATTGTATGGAGAAGGAAAGAGTGAACAGGAGTGAGGCCCAGCAGAAAAAGGAGAGGGAAATGCACCAGGACATAATGGGACTTCTCTGGCAGCAAATACAGATGCTGCAGACTCCTGTGGACCTACAGGTTCAACAATTATGGGCTCACCTCCCTTTGCAGTCTATGGAAAAGAGCATTACAGATCCCCCCAGAACATTCCATTTGGCTTAAGGGGCTACCTCACTACCCCTATCGCTTCACATCGGGGGACATTAAGGACAACCACAGCTTCACATACACTGACCTGTGAGACCCATGATTGCTGTATGTGTAGTTAAAATGGACTCATAGGCTTTAAGGTCAGAGTGTGCTTTCCCCTTTGGAACCTCTGTTCCATAAATGTATTAATTTTTAATTTATTTGCTTTTAACTTGCACCGAACTTTTTTGCAGTGTTTTCACTACTTAATAAAATTTTATTGTTTGGAAAATAATTCATCTTTATCACTCCCAACATATGCTGCAGAATGCCTAGCGGTACTTGAAGCACCCACTTACTTGTTACACAACTCATAGGTTGAGCGACCAACCCAGAGTAATAATCATAAATGTACAGCAAGCACCACAAAATTAATAGGTGCATTGACAGTGTTATATTCAAAGATGTACACTAAGTACCACACAATATCTAACAGGCCCCAAAGCAGCAGGGTCAGGTAGAGCACAGTACACCCCAATATGGCTTTCTCTTAAAGTGCTCTTTCAAAGCTTCCCTGATGCACATAGCGCTGTTTTAAGCTTATCTAATAGCCCTTGTGTCTGGCTGTTCACACTCAGTAGACAGCTGCTGTCTACCCTAGTGGCAACTTTCCCCCCTTATGCAGTACACAGTGGGCAGCTACAATCATTGGGATGTTTATTTTTTTCCACTGAGATCCAATCTTGAGTCAACTATACTAGCATCTCTTCAGTTTACCAAAAGCACATTCAACTGTCATTCTGCACTTGATGAGCTGGTAGTTGAATCTTTTCTTTGTGCTATTCAGATGGTCGGTGCATGGCTTCGTGAGCCAGAGGGCAAGGGGGAGGCTGGGTCCCCTGGGATCACTATTGACATTTCAGCATAGCCAATGATAATCTGCCATTAGGGAAAGAAAGTCCCTGCTTGTGGCTTTCTGAACAGTGCTGTGATCTTAAAGATGTGAGAATCATGCACTTTTCCTGACCAGCCAATGTTGATGTTAGTGAAGCATCCTACGTTACATAACCACAGAAAAGTAGCCCTTTCTGTTGACGTACTCTGTACCAAGGTGGTCTGGTGTAAAGTTGGGGATATGCATGCCATCTGTGGCTCCACTGCTGTTTGGGAACCCCATTGCTGCAAAGCCATCCGCTATGTCCTGTACATTGTTGGAGTCACAGTTCTGTGTAGCAGGAGACAATTAATGGTCCTGCACACTGGCATGCCAGCAGCCCCCACAGTGGATTTTCCCATTCAAATGGTTTCGCACTGACTAGTAGCAATCTGGCATTGCAAATTTCTGCGGTGGGATCACCACTTACCTCTTCACTGTCCTTGCAGCTCTGTTTTTGACATTCCTGCACTGGTGGGCTGGGGCAAACTCAGCACACAGATCCGGGAATGTGGCCATTCACATCTGAAAGTTCTGCAGCCACTGCTCGTCATCCCAAGCATGCATTATGATGCGCTCCCACCAGTCAGTGCTTGTTTCTTGGGCCCAGAAGTGGCACTCCACCATCTGCAGCTGCTCTGTGAATGCCATCAACAATCTTGAATTGTTTCTCACTAGGTCCCACAGCAATCGCCACAAAATAACTGTTCCCTGATGATATGGTTCTTCTTGTGGCTCTGCAAATACTGGGGGATTGTGTATCCTGTGTTTGCAATGCTCGTGACAATAGTGCAGAGCTGTGCAGGCTTTATGCTTCTGTCAGAGATGGTGGACAGGGAGGAGGGCTGCGCTGGTTCATGAGATTTTTTTAAAAACATGCGAAAATTATGGGATAGAGATGACGTTATGAGATGGGGAAAGTTGCATGCTGGAAAGTTGACCCCTTTGCTCCCAGTCACCCCTTTGTGACTTGTTTCTGTCCCACTATGATTTGCCAGTACTTCCCAAAAGACATTGTGCTGGATGGTGGCAAGTTGCATACTGGGATATCTACCCATGGGGCATCCTGCATTGACACAAATCCTCTCAGTTAGTATGCACAGCGCTGATGCAGGGAGCCAAGTATACACATGTACAACCAATATACTAACTGCAGTCGCTTTATGACGACTTGTGTCGGCAAAAGTTTGTGGTGTAGAAATGGGCAGAGTGCTTTTGAAAATCCTGCCTGAATTGCTCCATGTGACTTTAGCATCTATGTGGATAATGACTCTTTGGGAAGCTCAAGATTTCATGGCCACAATAAGAATCATAACCATGTAGTTAGGTTCAAGGTCAATATTCAGAACTTCTAGTGTCATCGGGGTCAACATTGAGACCTTTCTTGTTCATCCTCAGCCTGGATACCCTCACAGGGAACATACAGATGGAAGTACTTGCATGTTGATTGCAGATGATATCTTTCTGTGCAGTAAGGTGAAAGATATGGAGGGATTTGTTGGAGAAATATGGGCTCAAAATAACTAGAGGAAGAAGAATATATGGTGTGTAATTTCAGTAAGGTTGAACACTGAAGAATTATCCCTGAAACTAGGTGGGTAGACAGTACTGAAAATGCAAAATTTCAATTATCTGTGTTCCAGAAAATGGAGGACGATATTAGAGCTAGGATAATAAATGCCTGGCTCAAATATAAATATATATATATATAGAGAGAGAGAGAGAGAGAGAGAGAGAGAGAGAGAGAGAGAGAGAAGTGGTGCAGTATGGGACAGGAAGATATCAGTAAGATTAAAAGGGAAGGTCTATAAATTGTCCATCCAATTATAATGTAGGTCTGTGAGCATTAGTCAACAAAGAAGCATGAGCAAACTGAGCATGAGCAAATATGTTCCACAGAAATGCAAATGTGACGATGGATGAGTGGTGTAAGCAAGAAAGACCACATGAGAAATGTGCATGTTAGACACATGCTCAGAGTAGCACCCATAAATGAAAAAATTTGGGAGTGCAGACTCAGATGGTTTGGTCATGTCCTGACTACTGTGTGGGTAAAAGAGTTGAAAAGATCAAGACTGAAGGAAAAAGACAAGAGAAGTCACCCCAAGAAGTAGTGGTGGGATGTCATAAAAGAAGATGTTAGCATGGGGTGTGATAGAGGATATGACATTCAACAGAACATTTTGGAGGGAGAAGACTCATAGAGCAGACCCCTTTTGATGGGCTTAATGCAAGGAAGAAGAACCATAGAAATATCCCCTGGTGGGTTGCTGATATAGTTTATGTAGGTGGGCACACTCTACCTGTTTATTTGGGTGGGATTATAAATGGAAAGGATGGCAGTTATTGCTTTGTAATAAAGCAGGGGAGAAGCTGAAGGCAAGGAGTTTTCAGGGAAGGGGCTTCAACTCTGGAATTTGCTTTCACTGGTGGTTGTTGGCTTATAAGTCACTCTGGCCTTTTCTGGGAAAATGGTTTGAGTGAGCTCTACAAGTTGATGTCTGAGTCCTAGTTTGGAAGATTTCATTTATATTTTATAACTTTGGTGATAACTTGTATGTTTTATTTTTTTTTTTAGTCTGTGCAGCCAGATGGATGCATTTTAAAATAAATGTTTTGGTTAAAAAAAGAATAGCTGTACTGATAACAAAGAAAGTTCTATAAAAATATGTTTCAGTAATTTCAAATATGTAGGTCTCATGACCAAAGTACAGAATGAATTAAAGAAAATGTATATTTTATTTTTATATTATACACACAACTTAGAACCAAGAGCAATAGGGTTACTTTTTTTTGGTAATATTTGGTTAATTTTATTCTTTTACTAAATACAGTAATTTCAAAGATTGTGTAGTTTGACAGATGAGACCACTTTCTTACAGTTTTCGTAGTTAGGTGTTTTTAATGGAGAATCAGATTTATGTCTAATTGAAAAAAAAACAATAAAGGTGATACTGTCCTAATAGAGTTACCAATCATAGTGGTGTACATTGTAAACAAGTTTGATAGCCATATACTAACTGACATAAGGAAAGATTTAGGAATATTGTAACTTTGATCAGAAAATATTGCAACATCATGAGTAATCTTTGTGTACAAACTGCCCATTTTTTATGCCACACTGTTTTTGGCCAAACAACCTCTGAAGATTGTATTTAGAAACTGTCCTTGGTCTGCTATTCCAGTGAGTTGTAAAATAATGAATGTACCACAGTTCTGGGCATAAATTGGGTATATGTCATGTGCAAATACCTGATTTGAATATGCAATTACAGTAAGGACATAGATTTTTAAAATAAGGCTTAAATGTCGTCAGCCAAGATAAAGCACATATTCCCCATTTTTGACTATATGCATAGCAAGTCTGAAAATAAAGAGATTCTTTTATCTTCAGTAGATGAACTCAAAAAGTGTCTGAAAAAATTCTTAATTTCTCAAATACAGCAGTATTTGCAATACTGGAGGAGACCATAGATATCCTGACTCCAGTATTATGCCTCTGGCAGTGGTCCAATAATACGCCTGGCCAATAGTGAAATGCTGTACAGAGAGAGAGAGAAAGAGAACCCTCCTTCCTGACCCCTCTGGCAAACAGTATGATTTTTTAAATTATGCACAGCTACAATTGTTGTTAAAAATATAACAATATCAAGTCCTGTAAGTCTCTGTAATGTGTACCTCGAACGCATTTTTCACGTTCAGATAACTAAAAAATGGCTCTGTGAATTTGTATCAACTTTTGTCAACTTGTATCAAACTTTTCACAGGCAAAAAAATCATTTCTGGGCCGAGACCCAGCATGAAAAATTTTGGCCCTAAAAGTTATTTCTTGAAAAAATTATATCGGACTGAAATTGGAAATGGAATTTCCATCAACCATAGCTGTAATATTACTACCATGCTGCAATAATTTGTTCAACATATGCCGATGTTAACAATATTCTTCAGAAAATATTAACCACAAAATTGAATTGATAGTTGTTAGTATTGACCTTTCTAGCCCTGTTACATACCTGTATATAAATTTTTACAGTAAATGAGGATGAGGGCAGGAGTGGGGGAAATAACATATTGTAGATTTTGTTGAGCCTTGATTCGGTAATTTGTTCCATAGTATTCTAAAATTTTGTTTCCAAGTATTTTTGAACACTTACACTATTTAGTTCTATTTTATCTCAGTGTTCTCCAGTTTTTCCCCTTCCATCTGAAGGGGCAATGGTATGTAATAAGAACCACCCCTATAGGACATGTGTGACTCTGTGCAAAGTAACATATGTAGTCAGAGGCCTAGTCAGCTCACTACCAATCTATAAAGGGACACACATGCACCCTTCTGCTTGCCCTGGTATGTAGGGGATGCTTTCCCTCTCCCCAACTTGGCTGTAAGCCTCTGCAACTTTAAGTGATCCATTCCTACATGCACTGGGAGGCCAGGAGGGGTAACCTAAGCATAATTTTCTCAGTGGGAAGGTAGGGTGAAGTGGATAAGGACAGTTAGCCTATGTAATTCCTGCTAGCACTGGACTAAGGCACAACTACAGATGAGGGGTCAGTTCAAAGCATTACCCTGTGCAACATCTGTTATAGTTTCTTCTCAAGTTCTAATACCTACATCATTGCCAGCTCTAAAAGTTCACAAATCATGAGTTTAGATCCCCCAAAATCATGAATTTGGCTTAAGAATCATGAGATTATTTAAAGACTAATTCTTGGGAGTTTTTGGTCTTTTGATTTTTTTTTTTAAACTCCACTGACCATCCCCAATGTGTGTCTGACAATTATAGTATTGCCACCTCTTGCAAATTTACGGTGAGTCAGGTAATTCTAGCCCCTATCAAAAGAGCTCTCACTAGAGGACTCAACAGAGATCAGGACCCCATAGTGCTAGGCACTGTACAAACACATAGTAAGAGACATTCCCTGCCCTAAAAAACTTGCAATCTAGTGTAAAGCATGGTGGTGAGTTTGTGATGTATGACTTGCTGAACTCATTTCATAAAGGGGCTACCAAATTTCTGTCAGATGGGGGGAGAGGAATTTTGTCCCTTCTGAATTGGACAGGATTCAAACTTGGTGACCTGCAGCTGCAAGGCTCTAGAATTCATTAATAATGCGCTCAGGCATCCAGTCCCCCATAAATGCTACTGTTAGATCTTTGAGAATGAAGCTTGGTTCCTGGAAAGATAAGTTTATTAAATCAAATTCTGACATTTTTGGAGCTTGCGCAGGTGGCAGGGTACCTATACTAACTGTGATATATTCATATTTTTTTCTGCCCTGCCATTTCCCCCCCCCCCCCCCAGCTCATCATGAGGGTTTGAGCACTCAGCTTTCATATCCTCATCGTAGACCTCTTCCACATCAGCTGTAGAAGTAGTAGGAGACAAAACATGTATTTGCAAGAGTTGGCAACAGCATGCCTATTGTACTTCATTGGTTGCCCCTAGAAAGTACTATAATAAAGTTGCACTCTTCCTCTTAATACTGAATCAATGACTTCTTTATATGTTTAGCAGTATATTCTCTAGGCACATAGCTCTTGTTATTGTTAATTGAAATTGCCTATGCTCATTGACAGGAGAATACTTTTCATCCTGTTTTGGACTAAGACCTGTAATGCTAAATTTGTTTCCAAACTTCAGTCACGAAGAGATCAGTGCAGGAAATTGCTGCTGTTCCACCAAATTAGCTTCTCAGATAGCCTTTTAATTGGAGCCCATAACTCAGATTTTTAGTATTTTAGGAAGATGAACAATACAAATTGAAATACAGATATTTTCCAGTAAGGGCTCAGTTCAAAGAAGGCTTTTATATACAGATGAATCTGCTAACAAATAGCATGTCATAGGATAATGAGACCGTGTTTTCTTCAGCAGTTTCACATTTCCAAACTACACTGCTGTGAAAATAAGTGGAGTGTTTATCTACTCTCTCTTAAACTGACAGATTTCTGTTAAAGACCAGTGTGCCCATTATAGATAGAACATATGTATACAAAAAAAAGTCACAACTCTAAATCAGCAACCCAGCACCTCCAAATACAATATATTATGCTTGTTCAGAACATTCATTTCCGCCTAAGTATTCTTTTTTTAATGTAGAAGGCTTCAATTTATGTTTAAGAACAAGTAAACTATAGTACTTTGACAGCCATTCACACTTAATTCTGTGCATTAAACCAACAGCATTCTTTTCCACAAACATCCATTGTTAGGACAATGCTCTCAGACAGAATTTATGAGAAATGGAATTATGTTACCAAGGAGATAGCATTTACTATAATGAAGAGTAGATCCTAGAAAATGGCCCCTTTTACAGCAGCTCAGAACAGAGCCACAAAAGCAATTGATTGGTCTTGGCATTTAGTCTTATATCAGCTGTGTCATCCATAGCTTCAGGAGTGAGAACACTAATCTAAAGTGACATTTCTGTTCTGGCGGGCTTTTCTGCCCTGATGAAAGCAATTACTTCATTCCTAAATGATAATTTGCAGGAGTTTCAACCACTTTAATTGATAATTTTTTGTTCTGAGAAGTTCAATTGTGAAGTGATTAGCTGATTTGGTAAATAGAAATTTAAGGTGTGAAATGTACAAGTTGCTCCAAGGTAAAGTGCTGTTTGTTTGGTGCTGCAAAATTGCTTGATAAAACTGCAGTTTCTCTATTATCCTGACGCTGCCAATTGCATGGTTCAAAAAAAGATCACAACACTACAATTCAGTTGTGGAATTTGGGTCTGAGCTGAATGGTACAATTAAAAGATTTGGTGTTATATCAGCATATGTAATTGCTGTTTGAATTAAAGTGTACAATAGTTTAAAAAATTGTGTAGAATGTTGGTTAGACATCCTAAAAAACCTGCTAGCTTCCTATTATTACTGTTCTAATAACTCACTTTGAAAGTAAAGCCTGTCATTTAAAGCATTGCAACAAAGATGCTTATTGGTGATAAAACACTTAATTTAATAAGATTCAAACACCTTTACTGACCATGCTGCATTTACTTGATCCACTTCTGTAACATTTTGATGTCAAACAAATACAAAACCTAGATGTGATTATCAAAAACTTGGGTGAATATGTGCATTATTTTTAACAACTTATAACATCTCATTTACAAAAATTGTTGAAATACCTAAAACTTATTTTTTGCTACATATAAGGAAAGGCGACATTTTAATGGTATTCCAGTTCTATGATATTTTCTTGTATAGAGAAAAAAAATGGTCATTTCATGTGTTAAATGAGAAATATAAAGCAAAAATGAAGGTCAAACTGATTTAGCACATCAAACAGTCTTTGTCAGCGAAGCTTAATATATCCTGAGTTTGTGGAACAAATGAAATTTTGCTGCTATGTTACACTTTGCTTCCAAACAACCATTACAACTGGTTTTATATATTGTGTGAGCATCAGACCATCAAACAGTGCATCTTTACTGACGTGTTGCTGCAGTGATGATCTACAGCAGCAATCTGCCATTTATATAAGGGCAAAATGTGCATCTATATTTAGTTGTGAAATTGGCCTATTATACTCTTGATGTTTACAGAGGCTAACATAAATTAATGATGACAGCTATGAGCAGTGCATTAGTTAAGCAGCAGAGTTCTTACCTTGAACTTGAAGGTTCCAGCTTTAACTTGCAGCATATACAGTGTAGCTTTCTTCACACATTAAAGAAAGGTTTCTGCAGTCATTACTTTTTCTTGGACAGCATTAAAGGGCTTCAATTTGTGGACTATACTATTCATGATAATGCCAGATAATAGTTTTGTTTACATTTTTGGCTAACTTTTGCCTTGTAAGAGCCCTGATATTTATGGCATGGAAAAATGAATGCCCCTGAAAAGTGTTTGTTCATGCACAGGGCTTGATTTGATTGACTTTGAACTTAGTCCGATGTCAGATATATCTTGTCTGATGAGAAGAACTGTTTGGAAAGGCATTGTGGCTCAGTGGATTATATGTTGCACTTTCACCTGAAAGTCTCCTCATGCGGCACATGTCAGAGCAAGTGTAGATATTGTAGTAACTATAGATTCCACTGCTAACTATGACCAGAGATCTGACCAAGTATTGAGGGTGTTCAAAGGTTCATGAATTAAAATCCTGGAGTCCTTTGATGAATTTTTGATGGTTGAATTTTTAATACAGGTTTGCCTTCCTCCTTTGAGGCTACATGCCAGATTAATTGATAAATGGTAGAACTGTGCAATGCTAGGATCTCCTAAGCAAACAATATGGGGAATCCATAAAAATCTGTTTAGCTGACTTCTCAGATGTAAAAGGTTTTTGACCCTCCCCTCCGAGGCCTTTGGGAGTTTTTTTCCCTTCATATAAAAATATTGTTCTCTTCTATGTAATAACCTCATTAGTTTTAGTAATCCTAGAAGTTTTTAAATTCTGAGTTGGGATACCACCTGTAGAACAAGGGAAGTATCTATGGATGTGACATGGTATGCAGTTTTACCAAGAAAAATAATAACTGGGATAAAAGAAAAGCTGAAAGGGGAAAAATACCTATTTAGAAGTTAAGTCAGAATAATAAACACAATCCAAAGGAGCCATTGATAATAGTATAGAAGCTAGAAATGAACAAAACTTGAGGATGGCTTAGGTATTGATTTTGGTAGGCTATTTGTATTTAATTTACAGTTTTGCAAAGCCAGGCATGATTTTGATTTAAAATTAAGATCCAATAGGACCACAGTATATTTTGTTTCATTTTCCTCTGCACATTTGTAACTGTTATACTGAAAAAAACCCTCTATTATTTAACAAGTACTTTAGAACTGCTATTAGAATAATGTAAAAAACAAAACATAAAACATGGAGAATCTTAGCATCAGCATTGCGGTCTCCTCCCACCATCAGTAATGGTGCAAGTTGAATGTCTCTGCCTGCCTGCCTTTACAATGCTCACAAATGTGTGGTGGACCTGGAACCTTTCCCATCACAACACATGACCATATGGTGGTTTTGTGCCCACAATCCAAGGTCTTGTTGAAGTTGTATTGTCAAGCAGTTCTGATTATAGCATCCATTTGGTACCTATGATCATGGTAATTGCCTGAAGTGCACTAAAAATAAGGTTTTGGTGAATAACCAGGGTGACTCACAACCACAGTTGTGTCTTCTGATGTTCAATAAACTTTTCTTAATAATTAATAATATTACTTTGTACATATGTGGAACTTCCCCTTCAAGGATCTCAAGATGATTTTACAAACATTAATTAACAAATTTATAAGTATTTTTAAGGCAATGATTTTGTCACGAAGATTGCAGAAGTAATGGAATCCATGACCTCCAGAGTCCTCCGTGACTTCAGCCCGAAGCGGCCGGGAGCTGTGGGCGGTGAGGGCCCCCGAGAATGCCGAGCCCTCGTGGGCAGCGGGGGATCCTGGACCTCTGAGCTCCACCCCCAGAGCTCCAAGCCGGAGCCCCCGCAGCTGCCCAGCTGCTGCGGGTGGTGTGGGGACTCCACAGCTCCCTATTTTTCTCACTGATATTTTTAGTAAAAGTCAGGGACAGGTCATGGGCTTCTGTGAATTTTTCTTTGTTGCTCATGACCTGTCTATGACTTTTACTAAAAATATCTGTGACAAAATCTTAGCCTTAATTATTATTCCCATTTTAGAAATGAGGAAACTGAAACATGGACTGCTTAAGTGATTTACCATGCACACACACAAATGTTGCAAATCCGAAAATAGAGTGAGTATCTCTTAACTCCCAGTATTGTGCTTTAACCACAAGATTACCTTTTTCCACTCTGTCTCTTGGGGCCAGGAGGGTAGAATTCTTGACACAAGCTCAAGGGGAAAAGGCAGATCTTTTCCCATACCTATGGACATACGTAACCATAGATGTCCACCACATTGGAAGAACCAATATTTTTAAGGTCAGTTGTCATGGCTGTTCACCCATGGCTAACTGACCTCCTGCTAAGGTCAGGGACCATACGTTCTGCCACAGAGGGAGAGACAGAAGTGTGTCATCACCACTTCCTCTCCCACAAGCAGCTTCCTTGTTGGAGGTTCAATAAGAATCTCTGAAATGTGAAGGGGACCAGTTGATGGACCATTACTTTTTCCCCATGTTTTTTTCTCTATCAGTAGCCCATTTCTTTTTTCTATATGCAATCTTAATTCCCTCCGTTGTTGCATTAATCAGGTATTGGTGTGCACTGGATATACCCTTTCAGAAGCCACTGTGTCAATGTATTGGCCAAAAAGTTCAGATACAATAATAGTGGCATAAAAGCATAAGAAATCCTCTGTTGCAGACTGTTGGATTCAGTGCTGTTCCAGTTTCTGTCTTCTGGTTTAATTAATTTGTCACAGGTCACTGATGCACCAGGATCATCAATGAAGTTTGAGAGGGGGACATTTATATGCCATAGCATTGGTGGTCATAGACAACAGATTATTGTAATACCCCACTCAAACATTAATAGCCAGCTGCTGTGCTCACCCACTGATGTGAACCATCTTTAACCCCCACCTTGGTTGTCTTTGTCTCCCTGAACACACCAGCCAAAATTATCCCAGTCAGAAATGCGTCTAAAAGAGGGACTGATGAGAGAGTGCTATGTTAGGTCAGAACGTTTGAAATCTCTCTCTCTCTCTCTCTCAAATCAGCTAAAATTGACCCATCTATGTATTCAGTTGCGTAGGTTTAACTAAAAAAGAGTAATACAGTGATGTGGCGCACTGTAGGTTAGTGATAGTAAGTTGAATACAAGGTGAGAAAGTGTATTTCTAGTATTTACCGTGTATAATTAAAAAACTACTGTACATTTAGTAAGTTGTGTAAGTAGCAGTCTATATTTACACTGCACTCCATTTATAAGAATCATTGATATAAGAATCAACTGCATATAGTGATCAAAACCACTGGGACAAAATAATTCCTATACTAACTAAAATACTCTGCTTGTAAGAATCAACTGCTTCTAAGAATCAAAATATCCAGGATGGATGTGACTCTTATAAAAGGAGTGCACTGTATTTCCATACATCATACTACTTCTAACCTAGTTACCTATTTAAAAATTAGAGGTGTTATCTTGGCTACCCTAGAAAATGTACAGAAAAAAATGCAGATAATTGAAAGTCTGTGTTATTTAGTGGTGAGAGTTAGTGCATAGGACTGGGAGTTAGGACTCCTGGGCTCTAGTCTATTATCTGCCAATAATTCACTCTGTGATCTTGCACAATTCACATGACCTTTGTGTGTTTTAGATTCCCCTTTTGTAAAGGAGATATAATATCCATCTGATGATAAAGGTGCTTTGAGGCTTAACTGAAGAATGTTTATAGTGCACTTCGAGATTTTTGGATGAAAGACTACAGAAATGTTTTAATTATCTGTATTTAATGATTACTTATAAAATGGTTAGACATTATTAGGTATTAAGTATTATTGTACTGGATCTGGTTTTGCCGCTACTAAATGAAATCCTTATTTCTATTAGAGGCTTAAGAAATTCACTAGTTGAATTTGTGTGTATGATGATGATCACTGCTGTCACTGTACAGTGATGCAAAGAATTCTGGGGTCTTACAGTGTTTGCAGGCCTTCTTGTAAAAACCATAGGCACAGGAACTAGGGGTGCGAGGGGTGCTGCAGCACCCCCAGGTTTTATGTGGGGCCCTGGCCGCAGGTTTTATGCGGGGCCCCACACCCAGGACTCTGCTCCCCAGCCCCACGCCCGGGGCTCTTCTCCTGGGCCCCTGGCCCCCAGCTCCCAGGGTTCCATTCCTGGATCCCGGATCCCATGGTTCTGCTCCCAGGGTCCTGGCCACCGGCCCCTGCAGCTGAGGCTCCGCTCCTGGCTCCGCATGTGAGGTCCTGGCTGCCGGCCCCGTGCCCGAGACTCTGCTCCTGGCCCCATGCCTGCCCCCAGCTGTGGCCCCGGCCTCAGCCCCCTGACCCCTGCCTGGGTCAGCCCCCTCCCAGAGACACGACCCTGCTCCTGGCCCCAGCTCTGGGGGATGGAGGGGGTGCGGACAGGGGCATGAGGTAAAAAGTAAAATTTACTTTCAGCTCCCCCACTATTAAATATTCCAGCACCACCGGTGAAAATGCAGGATTTCAGTAGCATTACAAAAACTAATTTGCACACCTTGTGAGAATTTGCTACATTTTTTGGTACTAGTTAATGAAAATCGGCAATAGACTAAAGTACACACAGTGTCATTGCCATTGGCTTCAGCCATTAGATCATAGTTTCAACAACCTTTCTGTCCCTAGAGCTTTATTTTATTGCTGTAGCCCTCCAAACCAATCACTATTTATTACAAATTCAGTGCTGTCACTTTAAAAGACTATGGGACCTGTAGTGCTGGTGTAATTATGCAGGGTCAGAGTTGTGAAAACTGACATTTCAAAAGAATCTCACTGAGGGGATTCTTGAATTGTATTGAGAATTGGGTTTAAAGGGACAATGTAAAAATGTGTCCAAATTAAAAAAACCCCAAACAAGCACACCCATATGAAACCAGAGACAAATAACAATGGCTCCAAGATTGTATTTTCAAAATACAAATAGGAGCAGTTGTGTGTAAATATAAACATTCACCGATTCTGTTTGAAACACAGACTTGCAGCGCTAAAAATTGAAACTGAAACTTACTTAATTGATTATCTTGTCAAAACAGAGACAAATGCAGAAAATAAACAGACCATCAATAATCTAAGGAATTATTAATGTCGGTCAGCATATATGTTTATTTTGTAACCTTTTAAAAAAAATGCCATGGTAGTCTGCATAATCACTGAGTGTGAAGCTCTTCATTTTTGCAGACTATAAAAGTTAAAGATACATAGAATACATGTTGGGTATGGTAGAAAGGGTGTATCAGTGTAAGACTGGAATGAGCACAAGAATATTGAAGTCATGAGTGAGTTATGCAGGTTATCCCAAATGAGTGTCAATAAAACTTTGATACCACAACACACCATCATGTATTCTGCATCTGCCATGTTTTATGGAATTTCTACTTTAGAAATGTACATAGTACCTGAATAACATTTTAAAGATGATCTATTATATTCCTCCAACTGTAAAACCAAACTCACCATTAGTCCTGCTGTACAGGCTAGAAAAGGAAAGGAAGATTATAAATAATACATCTTAGAAACCTTAAAATTACCCAGAATAGCTTTGCTCTTGTAGACATAACATGTTATTTTGTGACATAATTTTTCAGAATCAACTAGGGCTAGCAGTTGGGTACCTCCCCTTTTTTCTTCAAGAGCCTCTGTCTATTCTAACATGTGGGATATGGTGCCTCTGATATCAAGTTATAAAATATATATATATATAGAGAGAGAGATACCTATCTCATAGAACTGGAAGGGACCCTGGAAGGTCATTGAGTCCAGCCCCCTGCCTTCACTAGCAGGACCAAGTACTGATTTTTGCCCCAGATCCCTAAGTGGCCCCTTCAAGGATTGAACTCATAACCTTGGGTTTAGCAGGCCACTATTTTTAGTGCACTTCAGGCAATTACTCTTCTGCTCCTCTAACTCTGGAGTTGCTGGAACCTGTAATGGCTCTCAGTGTAATTTGGAGTTTAAGGATTGTTCTAATTTGTGCCAAATTGAGCAGTTCCATAGGGTGGAGCACTTCAGTGTATCCCCTGGAGTATTGCGTGGTCCAGCCTCACCTCTCCTCCTCCCCTATATGAAGTGAAAAAATGAGTAACCAGAACCTTTATGTCCCTTGAGGATTCCTCTACATCAGAGTAAAGCTCAGCTTTCTGTCTGCATCGTGGTGCCTTAGCAGGGTAAAGCAACTGGATCTGACCAGTTTTTCAGGGGTTTCACCAAAAAAGCCAGGGGTAACATTGGGTAAGAGGGGTAGTGGTACTCTTCAGCTCCACCCACAAAATAAGCCCCATCTATGTGATTCACCAAAACTAGACACTACTCACAGTAGGTTGTGCAGCTGTTGAAAATAGAACTGAGCATGCTCTCAGCTCTATTGGACTGCTCAAGCTTGGCTTGGGGCTTGAGTATGCCCATGGCCAAGCTAGTTGGGCATAGTTCCTTCTTGACTGAGAAATGAATGGTGGTACATCCCATATGCCATGCTGAAGCAAGACCATGTATATCTAGGCCATCCTGGCAGCTATTTGTGTAACCTGTTCTCAAAAATGTTCAATTATGGGGATTCAACAAACACCTTTGGGAGTATATTCAAGTATTTAACTATCCAGTTTAGAAAGTTGTTCCTAATACTGAGCCTAAATCTCCTTTGCTGCAGATTGAGCCAATTACTTCTTGTCCATGCTTCAATGGACATGGAGAACAATTGATCACTGTCCTCTTTATAACAACTGTTAGCATATTTGAAGATTATCAGGACCTCCCTCAGTCTTCTTTTCTCAAGACTAAACATGGACAGTTTTTTTAACCTTTCCTCATAGGTTAGGTTTTCTAAATCTTTTATTATATTTGTTGCTCTCCTCTGGACTCTCTCCTATTTGTCCATGTTTCCTAAAGTGTGGCGCCCAGAATTGGACACAGTACTCCTGCTGAGGCCTCACCAGCACGAAGCACAGTGGGACAATTACCTCCTGTATCTTACATATAATGCTCCTGTAATACACCTCCAAATATTAACCTTTGTTGCAACTGCATCACATTGTTGACCTCATATTCAATTTGTGATCCACTGTAACCCCCAGATCCTTTTCAGCAGTATGACCACCTAGCCAGTTATTTCCCATTTTGTGTTTGTGCAGCTGAATTTGCTTTCCTAAGTGAAGTACTATGCACTTGTCTTTATTGAATTTCATCTTTTTGATTTCAGACCAATTCTCCAATTTATCAATTTTGAATTCTAATCCTGTCCTTCAAAGTGCTTGCAACTCCTTCCAGTTCCACAGATTTTATAAGCATATTCTCCATTCCACTTTCAAAGTCATTAATGAAAATGGTATAAATAATACTGGACCCATGACAGGTCCTTGCAGTTCCCCAATATGTGTGTCCTTCTAGTTTGACAGTAACTACTCTTTGTGTACAGTGTTTAAGTGGTTATGAACCCACCTTATAGTAATTACATTTACACCACATTTCCCTTGTTTACTTATGAGAATGTGATGTGGAGCTGTGGTAAAAACCTTACTTAAATCAAGATATATCACCTCTGCAGCTTCCCCTCAATCCCATCCATTGGCCAGTAATCTTCTCAAAGATTCAAATTAGTTTGGAAATAGAAGGAAATGGCCATATCATTATTAAACAAACAAGAATGTAAACAAATGAAGGAAGGCAATGAACATAGTCTTTCCAGCAAAGGGTAATTGTAACTGCTCAGCCCACACATAAGCCACACGTGATACTGAATGGCAGACACCAAGGTCAAAACCAAATTCTGGGTACTTGTGCAGAAATACTATCCGGCTTACCCAGGCATGTACCACAAGCCATGCTCCACCTCCATAGAGATGGTTAGAGCCCCTACAGAGAGACTCCAGGCAGTTTCTGCCAGTGGGTCTCTTGGTCAGAGCTGCATATTGAACCAGGGGCAGTGGAACGAGTGGGGCAGAGGGGCGCAAAGTAAACATTGTGGGGACTGAACTTTGTTTCTGCCTCCGTATCCATGCTTCAGTCCCAGCTCAGCTGCACTTCCCCTCTGACACGACCTTATGCCACCCAGTTCCAGTTACTGCCTCCCCATTGGCTGATTGTTTGGGAGTTGAGAGCTAATCAGGTTCTGGGCAGCCACTTCCCCAGCAGTGGGTGGGGACAGGGCACACCTACACCAATCGGGAGGCAGTAACTGTATATTCATATGGGGGGCAGAGGCAAGAGCAGGACCCGGAGATGCAGGAGCGGCCACCCCAGTGCCCATGATTGGGCTGGAGAGCAGAAGCCAGGGTGATCTCTCCACCTTCTATTCCTCCACACACACCTATTCACGTTGTTCTTTCACTGCCTCTACATTGAATCCCACATTTATGGGAAATAGTTACTCCTACTTTCCTACTGTGCCAGCCAGAGCTGCTGAATAAATTTACCTTCTGCAAAGACCATGTCCCCACCAACGTTGCAACATAAAAAGCTTGAGCTAGTGGAAACCCAAATAGGATTCTAGCTTGATCTGAACAGAAAGAAAATGCAATGGCTAGTCAACATAACAATAACATACAGTAAACAATTAAATGGCAATACAAATATCCCAAGGATAAGGGACAACTGTTTGGATAAGACATCTCCCAAAGCACATGGATGGTGGGAGGAGAATGTGAGTGGCCCTTTGCTCTTCCCCCAGCTTCTCATAATGAGGCTTAATAAGAGGGACTCTTAGAGTCAGAGGTATGACCTTTGGTAGAGCGTGACACAAAGCTGGGCTCTGATTGGTCACGATGGTTAAGGAGCCCTTTTAATCCATCCAGGGAAACCCCTGGCAAATCCATCTGCCCTGTGAATGGGTGAGACTGGTTGGTGGTCAGGGCGGTCAGGCTTAGAGGATGACAGAACTGAATTAAGAATGGTTACTTAACTTGTTTGCTACTACTGAAAGGAAAATACCATCATTAGTATTCAAATATTGAAAGAGCATAGTATTGTTGAAGTATATCCTGAAAATTGCATATCTGTACATGTCAGCATTTGGAAAATGTTGGTAATTTGTATAGGAACCCATCAATGAAAGCAAGAGGGTTAAATGTGACAGAACACTAATACTGATGAATGTCCTCCTTTGTTGTTTTTGTTTCAGTTTACAAGCCTTGCGAAAGGAAAAGTCCCGAGATGCTGCTCGCTCTCGCCGGGGAAAGGAAAATTTTGAATTCTACGAGTTGGCAAAGTTGTTGCCGCTCCCTGCAGCCATTACAAGTCAGCTTGACAAGGCATCCATCATCCGACTTACAATTAGCTATCTGAAAATGAGGGACTTTGCTAATCAGGGGGATCCTCCGTGGAACTTGAGAATGGAAGGACCTCCACCCAACACATCAGTAAAAGGTATGAAAATAGAATATTGTTTAGTATGGATTGTGGCAGCCTGTAGTAATATCTAAATTGAAATTTTTACCATCATCCTTTCTTCTTTCCCTGCATATCAAATCCTTTAAAGGGATACAAATGTGGAAATCTGAGGTCTGCATGAGAAAGACACCATGTGAAGGTGAAATAAACCTCTTATTCTATTTATATTTTATTTAAAAACAAACTGTCAGTATAACTATGATAGCAGGTTTCTGGGAGATGGAGATTAAATGATTTGTTGTAAAGTGATTTGCAGTTATTGTGTTTTTGTTTATTTTCATAGTGTACAAAAAGATGATTTTGGATGGAGCATGGTAACATTTCTTGGCTTGGGGTCATTTATTGTATGGTATATTAAAAACTTAATTCAGGTTAATAGTAAATTCAAGCACTTCAAATTTTGTCGGTCACCAAAATGAAGACCTGAATTTCATTTATTTTCTTACCATTTATTCATAAAATATTTTGACCTCTAAGCTAATGTAGTTAGAAATTTAGCCAAAATGGACCTAGTTTCAAATGTGAGCATCTAAACTGTGTGTTCAAATGAGCAGTTAGATAAATAAAATGGGTATTTCTGACCTGTGTACCCATTGGAACACCCAAGCCCAGGGGCTGTTAGCCTTACTTTAGAACCCATATATGTAAATCCGTCTTGTACAGTGTTTCGGGTGATGTGTATAATCTTTTAAGACTGACATTTTTAGTGTCATCTTTAAATCCTACCTTTTCTCAGGCAGATAAGTGTGATCTCCCTTTCTGTTATAATTAATGTAACAATTTTTAATGAAGTTAGAAATACTGAAAGCCTTTAAAAACGTGGTTGTTAGATCTCTGGTCTGCCTTTGGCAGAACTGAATTTCATTCTGTTTTATTTTGGCTATTAATTTTTATGTTTTAGAGGAGACGTATTCTAGATTGAGCAGGATATCATCAACTCTTCATTTCTATCTGTTGTCATTAGTTATACACTTGAAACACTGGACTGGACTATATGGTATAAGGCTGTATGTAGTTGGAGGCATCAGAAGTGGCCACCTCTAAGGGACAGATAGGAATCTCTGACTTTGTAGGTCAGCACTTGACAGCTGACTATTAGTATTGATATTAATATTGATATTAGCATTGGCTATGTAGGCAGCTTTCAGTTGCCCTTCTTGCTAGAAGAAAGAATATTAGATGAAAAATGTCATAATTTTACACTGGAAGGAGGTAGACAGGGAGGGCAAAAAACAACGGACTTTCAGACTAATGATCTAGGGATCATACATGTATTTGTCCCTATTCATATATGTCCATTTATACCATCTGCCATGTAATATTTTTCCTGAAAGAATGGAAATGGCATCATTCAAAGTATAAGAATATGACTAGTTATCATCATGCTTGTGATATCAAAAATATGCAAGTGTTACTCTCATATTCTTTCATTCTGAAAAGTATGTGTTCTCATGCACTGGGATAGCTGCTAAATACAGTAAGGCTGTTACAGTAGTGATGTAAAGTAAGTGGGTTATTGTTGTCTGTTGCATCTGTAATCTACCTGTTGAAATAACACATGCAGCCCTACACAATGCTGTTACAGGCTCTCTCTCCAGTGATACAGAATACAATGCTATTACAGGCTCTCCTGTCATACAGAATGGCTGATTTCTTCAGGTCTGTGGGTCATGGTTTAAAAAATCTTGTGTAAGTTTTCATAGTATACACTCTCCTTTTTCAGTGTCCTGTTTTGGAATAAAAAAATGTATTTGAACACTGGTCACTGTCAGACAGGAACATATTTCAGTATAAGCGCTCTGGCTCAGGTTCACCCACGCCTCTGCCTACAGAAAAGCAGAATGAAACATTTTAATGCTGTGTCTCCACCCAATTGGAGGCTCTACTTCTGCAATTTTAGAAGAAGTCCTTTTTTTTTTAAGTGGAAGTTCACTATTACTAAGTAGGATTTTATTTTACACATTGCAGTGCCTTGAAATAATGTGGAGCTTTCACTCTACTTCACTGTACTAGTAAATAGTGTTTCATTATATGTGAATTCATTATAAGCAGGTTCAACTGTACATTGCATGTATATTTTATTACTTCACTAGTTCTCCTTGAACATAAACCTGTTACGCATTCCGATCAAACATTCGTGAAATTACATCAAAAGAAATTCATTTTCATTTATTAAGGTCTTTTTCTGCTGCCCTTGAAGAAGTTCATATGGATAAACAAGCTCTCATAAATAGCCTGCAGCATCATATGAAGTGTGGTTCATAATCCTACAATAAAACGCAAGACATTGTACTTCGTGTGTCCCCAAGCAATTTCTTGAATAGACCCTAAAGGCGTTTGGAAAATTATATGAGAAGTACTTACACTGTGTAGGCGACTGCTTTTCCCCCCCCCCCTTCAAATGTGATGGTCTGTTCATGTTAATAATTAAATTTCAAAGCTTGGTTTTAAATTTGTCCTCGATTATGTACAGCAATTTAATCATTTTAATTTAGTATTTCAGAAAGGTCCTTTACTCTGCCCTGTATTCATCACAGCTTTTCTTAAAAGTCTGTAAAGGTTGATGAGTTTGTTTTCTTATGCTCATTTTGTATACATTATTCCAAGTTGCGGTTGCAAAAAGAACACTTAGGTGTTGCTGTGTAATATTTCCAGAGTCAATTACTTCATGGAAATGATACGTTAAGCAATTGGAAAGTAACAGATAGTTTTCTCCATTATTTTAGAAATATCTGTATTGTTATAATACAGATCAAGTCTACAATGAACATTATGCATTATTCAAAAAATGACCAGCCGTTCTCAGCAGTGTTCAGCTAAATAACTGATGATTGTAACCTTTAAAGAAATTTCATTGCGGTAACTATTGGTAAATCACTTCTCCATTCACAGTAATCTTTGTTTAGAGGCTGTCTAGAAACCATTATATCTTTTATTAATCTTAAAAGCAATAGCCACTGATTTGACATTTGCTGAAACTAGATAAATTTTCTGTCTTTCTAA
The DNA here is from genome assembly GCF_028017835.1 of Emys orbicularis. Lineage (NCBI taxonomy): Eukaryota > Metazoa > Chordata > Testudines > Emydidae > Emys > Emys orbicularis. Next base: position 49,640,198 of record NC_088686.1, on the reverse strand, counting down.
TATAGGAAATTTCAGTCAGGTTTTTCTGGCCTGTTGTTTAAGACCTTGTTACTTGGGAATATTAGCCATGGTAAGCAATAATTTATATGTTTTGCAGTAGTGGACTTTAAATATTAAAATTCTTAAAATCAGGAGGAGTGTCCTTATGACAGGCAATAAATATGTACACAAATATATAAAATAAAACATCCATTTATAGACAATAGAAATCAAAGAATAAGCAAGATACTTGTATATACAGTATATACTGAACCATATAGTTTTTAGGGCAAAATAATACTGTCTTTACTTAAACCCCAATATTCAGTGGGTGTCTGTTCATGAGTAAAACAGAACAACTGTTAGCAAATTCCTCAGTATCACAAACGTATATTCTAACAGTTTTGATCTATCTGTAGGAGGGGTTACACATCTGTTTTTCCATAACATGTGGTCAGTGTTTAACCAATAACTGGGACCTTATCTGGGACAATACTTAAATTATTTTGTGCATTCTGGCTGCCAAAGACACAACAGGCTACATAATGTTTTTGTGACCTAAAATTCTAAGAATCATCTTGCTGTCTTGGGATAGCATTTTATGAATCCCATTTATATTTCTACTGAAAGACAAAATGCCCAATGGGTTGTCTGAGAAATTACTCCAAGATTCTGGATGTTTCCCCCAAGTGTAACCAACAGTATCACAAATATACGAAAGACCATGAACTTGTGTGTGCAACTTTCCAAGAAGTTATATTTGTTGTCATTGAGAATCTTTTAAAAAACATGCATCAAGGAATGCAACATTTTGCGGTATGTAAAATGTGTTTTGTTGAAGTAAAATCATGTTGCATATCTGGGTTTTTTTTTTGGCAAACTTTCTGCCACATCAGTGCTACTCTTCTAATATTTCACAGCCAAATAAATTATGGATGTTAACTCTTCCACTTGACCAGCATGCCTGTCACTTGCCAGAATATGGAAAACCCTTTCTGATACTTTTGAAGAAAAAAAAACCCCCACTTTTGTTCTTTTCACTTGCACATGCTATTCACAACGTATAATACGTGCCCATTTTTGTTATCCTTATCACTGGCCAGTTCCCAAGATGACATCAAATTATTCATTAGATAGAAATCGGACTTTGTTCATGCTGGGTGTTGCTTTTTTCTTTGGAGATTCAAGTGCATGCATAAGGCCATGCGTACAATTTCTTTTTGAATAGCATGACCTATAGGAACTGGAATATGTAGCACAAGTTTGTGACATATCTATCTTTTTATGAAACAGAATTAATTATGGGATTATCCAGGATCTCAAATGGTGACGAATTGGTTGTAGGTTTTTGAACTGGAATATTTACATTTTGATATATATTTTTACAAACAGAAGCAGCCTACCTATTACCATTAGCCAGGTGAATGAATAATTCCAGCTAAGGTGTGAAATGGCCTTCAGTTAAACTGTTTTCAAATGATGGTAACTGAATCAGTGGCATGATGCATGAAGAATGCCACTTTAGCTTGATTACACCTCCTTTTGGCATTCCTCAGTCTGAAACAGGATAATCTTACTGATCTGTGATCTGGAGTTAAGAATATTTGGCAGTTTGGAACAAACTCAAATGTCATCATCTAAGTGTTTCAGCCCAAAACAGACCTCTTGAGTCACTTTTCAGTGACAAGCATGTATGGTGGTAAAATGTAGTCTGTAATAATTAATTCATTGTTACTTAATTTCTACAGTCCTGAGAAAATCAGGATAATCCATTAGTAAGAGCAAAGAATGATTGTTTTTCCTAACTTGGTGTAAAATTTTAATGCTGAGCCATACCTTTCTCTCATTTCTAAATGTGATACACACATTTTTTTTTAATATATATAAATACAAGTTATAATACAAGACTACTCATGATAGTAAAATTGAACAAGTATCTAAATAGTTGCCAGATTGGAGTCATAATGTGAAAATGGGACATCCTATGGTCAAACTTAGGTCTATTTAAAAAAATGGCACCTTGGGACAGATAAGTGTGTACCTTTATTTTTCAAATTAATTTTTTCGAAGTGAAACTGCCTCTTTTCTTCAGACCACTGTGCTGAAATTTTAAAAAATAAGCACCTCTCAGCATGAATAAAGTAAAAAATATATGTTGAAAATTAGACATCTTGTCAAATTAGTGAACTCTGGGATGAGCAATATAAATCCAGTGTACTCCAGTGACTGTTTTTGAATTCTTTGTAAGAGAAAGCAAAAACTAATAATGTCGTAGGGTGTACCTATGTTTTGATTAAAGTACACTTTTCTTACTATTTTTATATTAGATAGGTGTAAATTTTTTTGTAGAGGATAACAAATTGTCTCCTTTCTGAAGTCTCTTTGGAAGACTTTCTCAACCCATTTAAAAGTGAATTTATGGTAATAAAATATATTACCTCACCCACCTTTGTCTCTCTTTATGGATCTTGAAAGACAATGAGTTAATAGTACTAGAGACTGAAGTATTTTATCAGCTGAACAGAAGAGAAGAAGACAGGAAAAGCTTCCCCACACCATACACCAATGTCTCTTTGCTCTTACCATGTTGCTTTCTGCATGGCTCCCCCTCAGTGGGTTTTTTTTTTTTTAAACTTTGTGCTGTTCAGGAGGAGAATTGAAAGCCAATGTAATTCTATTCTACCAAGGTTGTAGATGCTTTTCTTATGCATGCACGCAAGAGCCTGATTTTCATTTACACTAGGGCCACTTTATTCAGCTCTGACAGTGTTAAAAAGTGCTTTAGTATGAGTGTGTGTTATTTATGCCCAGTTAAAAACCTGTTTAAATGGGAGTATAGAGACCACCGAATCAAACCAGAGAACAAGATGAATTATATTTTAAAGACCAGTCTGTGATGTGTGGGAAGAAAAACTATGTTATTATGGAGAACTTTAGTTTGGCAGATGCATGTTGGAAGTATCATGCTCCAGTAGAAAAATATCATTAGAGTTTCTAAAAATTATAGATGATAATTTTCTAACATAACATAACATAAAAGTTATTGTACCAAACAAGAAGTAACTATATGGGATCTCATTATGATGGATAAACATAAATTGACCATTGAACTGGAAATTGGTGGTTGTCTAGGGACCAGTGACAATAATCCAGTTACATTTAATATGGGCAAACCAATTCCAACCAGTAAAATATGTATTTGGTTCTTCAAAAGGGCTAATTTCCCTAAGGTAAGGATAATTGAGTGAAGGTGTTTGGGAGGAAAAATTTAAGCAGAAAAATGTGAAAGAAAATTAGAAGTTCGTTAAAAAGAGCTTAGTAGGTGACTAAAAAGCCATAATTCCAAAATCAAGAAAGAGGAAAACTTTAGCTAAATCCCATTCTGCTTTAGTGGTTCTGTTTAGCTTCTCAAAAAGCAGAATAAGAGGTGACTTGATTACAGTGTAAAAGTACCTTCACTGGGAGCTCATACAAGGTACTAATGGGCTCTTTAATCTAGCAGAGAAAGGCACAATAAGAACCAATGGCTAGAAGCTGCAGCCAGAGAAATTCAAATTAGAAAATAGGTGCAAATTTTTATCAGTGTGGATCATTAACAATTGGAACAAATTACCCAGAGGAGAGGCAGATACTCTATCTCTTGATGTCTTCAAATCAAGACTGGATTCCTTTTTGGAAGATATGCATTAGCTATAAAATGTATGCTTTGGTCAAAGATAGCTTATTGGGTTCAATGCACGGGTAACTGGGTGAAAGTTAATGGCCTGTCATACAGGAGATCAGACTAGATGATCTAATCCCTTCTAGCCTTAACTTCTATGGGCATGTCTACATTGGTATAAAACCCCTGCAGCACAATGTCTCAGGGCTTGGGTCAGCTGACTCAATTCGCAGGGCTCCGGCAGTGGGGCTAAAAATTGTAGTGTAGCTATTTGTGCTTGGGCTAGAGCCTGAGCTCTGAGACCCTCCCGTTTCTGACTCTCAGAGCCTGGCTCCAGTGGCCTTAGAACAATTTTTATAGTTGGAGTGCTGAGAGCCATTGAACAAAACTGTAAATTCTGTATATGATGGAAACCACTTCAAGCCACGGGGTGCTGCTGCATTCCCAGCACCCCTAGTTCCAGCACCCCTGCCAGTCTCCAGCCTGAGCCTGAAAGTCTACACTACAATTTTATAGCCTGGATCCTGAGAGCCTGAGTCATGGCTGTTCCATGGGTCTTTTATCACAGTGTAGCTGTACCCTACAAACCTAATGAGGCATTAGTGTAACTGAGAATTAGGCCCATAAGTATCTAAAACAGTTTCTGATAATCAGTAAAGGCCAGATTATTCCTGGCCCTTATATGGGTGAAGAAAGTGGGCAAGGATCAGGGGAAAGGGAGCTGAAGGAGCCTTCCAGGCAGAATTGCAGCCCCTGCACATTAGGGAGAGCAGGTACTGCTATCTCCTTGCTCCCTTGTGAGTACAGAGAGGTATGGACAAGGCGATGATTCTTCTACCCCTACACATTGGTCAGCTGCTGGAAGTAAGCTGCAACCTGCAAGAGGGTGTATTGGTGGTCATGCTACCTCTGTATGTCTGGGAGAAGAATGTCTCCCATTGCTTTACCTTGGTTGGTATAGTTTCACAATACCCCTATTATGATACAATGTTGTCCAAATTATTTGTCTCAATATCCAGTGACAGTGAGTTTCATAGACAATTTTTTTTTAAATCCAATTTATCCATTTTACTTTTTTCCTCTTAATTTAAGGCTTCCTCTTTTTCTTACGTTGTGGGAGTTACCCTTCTCTATACCATTTATATTATATAACTTAATCATATTCCCTCTTTTCATTTCCAGACTTTCATGCCCTTTTCTATTTCTGCTGTGCATCTTTAATGTGAGGCAACCCAAACTGACAGCACCATAGGAACATACCATTATTTCTGTAATGGGATAAATATGTGAGAAGGTAGTTCTATTTCCATGTCCTTTCGGTCTTTGGGCGCCGTGCTGAGACTGACAATGGGGGTGTCAGTTATGATGATGTTGGTGCTGTGGATATATGTTAACTAGGAAATGAGCTAAAATCACAAACACATTTTCCATAAGCTGCTGAGCAGTCAGTAGTTGGTAATGATTTTTGATCAGTCCTGTGTGACACTGGCCCAGGAGATGAAGGATCTCACTAACATTATCACTTTCCTGATCCTTCCAGTCCCCTCCTAGTTAAAACCGTAGAATGATGCTAAATTTACATGTCCTCCTTTAGTTGAATCACTAACTCTATCCATCACTTGTGCTGAGACAGAAAACGTTTACTGTAGCTGATAACATATTAATGTTATTGCAAACATATAGTCAATCCAGTGTCAGTATTTTAAGGGTTAAATGTTGCTAAACCATCATCTTACAACTAAAGAGATACATTTAATCAGAGCAGCCAAACGGCCCTTATACACAAGAATAAGGACATAGAAAATGTGACTGGGTATTGTAGATCGTCTTTATCACTGCCAGCCCTTACTGTGCTCGTCTCTGTTCTATTGCAGCTACAATTCATCTTCCTTCTTTCTTCTCTTATTGTGATATGGCCAACCAATCACAACTTTTACTTCTTCGTGGTCTTTCTAAAGTCCTTTACTGCAATTTATTTTGTTTACCCATGGATTTGTATTTTGGCCTCTCACTATCACACTAGCTATGCATAGTTTCTTCCTCTGTTATTCAGTCCTTAACCTTTACTCCATCTTCCTTTTTGAGTGCCAGTGTTTTTTTCTATATGTCACAGCTGGAACTCTTGAATTCTCAATGCAGCCTTGATGGTAAAAACCAAGTGGTGAAGAATTTTAAAAATTAAAAAGAAAAAGAAGAGTAGAAAGAAGGAAATAACTACACTTAAATAAAATAAGAGCTGCTCCTGAATCTTAGCTTCAGCTCCTTCAACATCTGAACTAATATTTTAATAATTTTAGCTCATCCAATCCTATCTCATTGTCAGTTTTCACTCATGAGATAAATATCTACTGTCACAATTTCAACAGAGAGGAGATAGACACCTGTATCTGCGATCCATAGTTGAGAACATTGACAAAGATGCAATAGTGGCTGAGTAGGTATTGACAACTGCATAGGCTCCAACCTTGGAGAAGATGCGTAAATAAGTCAGAAGGAATGTTCAGATTAAATTTAAGTTAATTTTTTGGGGTTATATCGTGTTATGTCATGTTCAAGGAGAACTCCCTATTGATTCCAAAAAGAAGTTCTGCTTAAATGTCAGTGGCACAATATGAGCCCTTTTTCTTTTTCCTCATCCTTTTAATAAAATGTTTTCACATGATTTATTATTAGTTTTTCCACATTATGTGAACTTTTTTCTTTTTAAAAACATTAACATCTTAAATTATGTATTTGTTGCCTATTCTATGTAATATTTTAAAATAATGGACAGGAAGGGATTTGTCAATTAAAGGGTGCAAAAAGTCCTATGTCCCAAAGATGCTTGTTTTGCATTTTTGCTTTTTAGTAACGTAAAATGGGACAAAAGTAAATCACTGTTGCATTGTTTTCACATGTAAAGTGAAAAAAAGATGGTTGATATCTGTAAGCTGCCATATTTGGGGAAAATACTTGAACTTTAACCTTTGCTCATTTCATTCATTCTCACCTTTTCTAAGCAGAGCAAAAGCTTCTTCTAATACTACCACTCTTATGATGAAGTATTTGGACAGATGCTCAATAAAAGCTGATTCCTGCAACATTCATGTGATAAGCCCTGTTTACATCACTGGGATGACTTATATGAGTAAGGGCACGTCTTCACTAGCAACGTTAAAGCACTGCTGCGGCAGCGCTTTAACATGGCTGTGTAATTGTGGTACCAGCACTGGGAGAGAGCTCCCCAAGCGCTGTAAAAAAACCACCTCCACGAGGGGAATAACTACCAGCACTGGAAGCGCGGCTCCCAGCGCTGGTGCACTGTCTACACTGCTTACAGCGCTGAAACTTGCAGCGCTCATGGGGGGTGTATTTTCACACCCCTGAGTGAGAAAGTTGCAACGCTGTAAAGTAGCAGTGTAGACAAGGCGTAAGAGTTCTGGGACCAGGTGATTGTGTTTGACATTCTTGTACCCTGGTCCCAATTCAGCAATGCATTTAAGCACGTGCTTAAGTTCCATTAAAGTCAATGAGATTTAAGCATGCGTTTAAAGCAGAGAAGCATTTTTATGTGAAAAATGTAAACCTGACTTTGTATTTCCTGTATTCTATGATTGAAACTGTAATATTATTATAATCATCAGAAGTGGCTATCTAGATATTTGGAACAAGTACTAGTCTAACCCTGGCAATGAAGTGTGAAACACATGGATTTATTAGTAATTCTTGTTCTTGTCTAATTATTATATTGGATACCTGTGGTCAAAAGGAAAGAGTAGGGTAGTCAAGTTACATGGTTTGACCACAATATCGACATAGCTTAATTTCTGCTAATATTTCACTGTGAAGCTGGGGGGAGGAAACTGAGTTTCCACCAAATTCCTGTGCTCTTGTGGGTCTCCCATTTCAATCTGGGATATAAAGTAAAAAATAACTATGGATTCATTGTATTCTCATTCTGTATTTAAGTCCTTCCCAGGACATTACAGAGATCAGCAAAGACTGTTGTCATTAGCTTTCTGTAATTAAAGAACACCCCTCATAAATGACTTTATAATTTAGATTTACCAAGATCCGTATAAAACTCAGATTACCATCATTTCTCTTTCTGGGTAAGGAAAAAAGACAAATCATTCATAAATTACTTAACCCTAGTTGTGCCATAGTCTTACTCATACTCGGGATTATACATTAGAAAGCCCTTGTCTTATTTTTGATGGATGAGCATGTCTGCCTGTATGATTCACTCTTACTGTTAGTTGAATGCTTCTACAGAAGCATAGGCAACTTGTCACTTCTGGTTACATTTGTATCTAATGAAAACTATGGCTTTTGGTCCCCATGGGTTGGTGTCACATGAATGTGCAAAATTGCATGCCACATTTCATCATCTGGGAAAGTACTAAAGGCAGTATTCATCATCATTAGAAGGATCATGAGTATATATTATTGTTAATTTTTTATGAATACAGGCAATTCCCATCTATTAAAAGGTGAAAGTAGAAGACTTCTAGCAATCTTTATAAAACTTCAGGAAGCAATCTTTATAAAACTTTATAGGAAGCCATTACACACACTTAGAGGATTAGCAAAAATTATGAAATTCTGGTTTTAAGAATAAATATGAAATTCCTAGGAGTATCAGAACAACTCTTCATTATCTGTTGTCTTTCAAATGTGAATTGCTATGAATGCCATCTGTTGGTCATCCTTTGGATGAAGCTGAACTATGCTGACATTTCTAATGGAGTAACTAAGGCATGTATAGGTTTAGGGCCAGATTTTCCAAAGAGCTCAGCACCACAATTGGGGCCAAATTTCAGAAGATCTCAACTCCTATTCTGGCAACAAAAATCAGTGGCTACATTTTCAAAAGTGTTCAGCAGTTTGAATGCTTAACTTTTTTAGTAATCTGACGTCCTAATGGCAGCTGCTAGGTGCTGAGCAAAATTCAAAAATTGGTTGAGAGTGACACACCCAATATCACACAACAGATCTGTGGGAGAACTGGGAATAGCACCCTAATCCCATGACTCCAAGTCCTCTGCTTAGCAAGAAGACTACCTTAATGGGACTACTGCATTTAGTCAGCATTTCACTATGAAATTTAATGTGTTCCTTATATGAAGAGATCAGATTTTTTGGAATGCTATTTGGGTTAGCAGAGAGACAAGGTGGGTGAGGTGAACCTGAAGAAGAGCTCTTTGTAGCTCGAAAATCACTCTTTCACCAACGGAAGCTGGTCCAATAAAAGATATTACCTCACCCACCTTGTCTCTCCAATGTCCTGGGACTAACGTGGCTGCAACTACACTGCAAACAACAATTCATATTAACACTCTGAATAGATAATGAGATTATCAAGTGAAGGAAATATTGATAAATCCATTTCATAATAAATCTCCCTGTTATATTAGCTTGAATAGGTATATCGAAAAAAAATTAAAATCTGTCTACTCGTTATTAAAGATTTTATAGGCCAAGGCCAGTCTTTTAAGTATCATTGCAAAAATGCAGTGTCAATAGACGTTACACTGTCTAAATAGACCAAAAAAAAGTCGCAAGGAAATAAGACCAGATGTATTGTGTGATGAGGTCCAAATGTCATTTCAAGTCCAAGGGCCAGCCACTCTAAGAAGGCATCTCCCTTCTTTTTGTTGACAAATTTTAAATACTTTTAACTGTCCTTTTTTGTAGATGAAAAAAATGCTGGTTTTAGTTGTTGTTTTTCTATAGGCTAGAGCAGTGTCCTGTTCACTTGGTTCTTTAATGTTTATCCATCCTGCCTCCTTTTTAATCCTTCCCTTTTATTTGTCTCTTATGTATTACTTAGTTCCTTTTCTGTTTTTTACTCCTTAGTTGAGTCTTTTTGTTTATTCTTCCCATCCTGTTCATTGGCTTTTATGCCTCTTTCTCTGCCTTTTTTACTCTTCTTGTTCTGTTGCCACATTGTGGTGTTCTAAGGACTTCAAAGTGAAGTTTTCTTTGGTAAATTTTACTTAACAGCCTCTGGGTATATTCAGCAAAAAGGAACTGAAAGGAGCAGTGGCAAAGTTTTGCTGTTGCAATCTGTTTCTCAGATAGCCAGTTTAGTAAATATATGGACCAAGTTGTATCATTTATTATGCCATATTTATAGATTCATAGTTTTTAAAGCCAAAAGGGACCATTCTGACCATCTAGTCTGACCTGCTGCATAACACAGGCCATAAAACCTCAACCAGTAATTGCTACCTCAAGCCCATAACTTCTGTTTTAGCTATAGCTTATCTTTTAGAAATAGATCTAGTCTTGATTTAAGGAATTTAAGTGGTGGAGAATCAACTAAGTCCCTAGGCAAGTTGTTCCAGTGGTTAATTACTCTCTCTGTGGGGAAAAAAAAGAGTGCCATATTTGTAGTCAGAATTTGTTAAGCTTCAGCTTCCAAACGTATCTTGTTATGCCTTTTTTCTGCTAGACTAAGGAGCTGTCTACTGTCAGAAATCTCTTCCCCGTATAGGTATCATGATCCTCTTAACCTTCTCTTCAATAAACTAAATAAATTGAGCTTCTTCTTAATCTCTCACTGTAAAGAATAATTTCCAGAACTCTAATTATTCTTGTAGTTCTTTTCTGAAACCTTTCCAGTTTTTCTGCATTTCTTTTTGAAGAATGGGCACTCAGTGGCACTGGAACATTTTTAGTAGTGGGGATGCTGAAAGCCAGCCCCCGTACCCCTGTCTGCCTCTCCTCTTCCCCCCTCTCCCTGCTGAGGCTGAGAGGAGGGCTGTGTCTCTGGGAAGGGGGGGACCCAGACTGGTAAGGGGGCTGAGGCCACAGCTGGGGGTGGGCGTGGGGCCAGGAGCAGAGCCCCCGGCAGTGGCCAGCAGCTAGGACCCCAAATGCGGGGCCAAAAGCAGAGGCCTGGTGCAGGGCCCCGAGTACGGGGCCAGCGACCGGGAAGTGGGGCAAACAGCCGGGAGCCGAGCCCCAGGTGAGGTGAGGGGTTGGGGAGCAGAGTGCAGGCGGAGGGCCAGGCCAGGGCATAGGCCCAGGAAGCACCCCCTGTTATCTGTGTATTATTTAAGGAAAAACAAGATTGCTTTAATTGGCATGACCATGGTAGCAAACACTGTGCCAGGTAGTTTACATTTGCAGATTTGGGCCCTTAGATTGTAAACTCTTTATCTGTTTCTGTAAAACATTAAGCATGCCTATAGTGCTATGTAAATAATAAATGGCAACATGTTGGTTTATTTACAAAATTCCATAATAAAATAACATTTACTTGTACATACAGGCAGGATGACAACCAATGTCTATCCAGGCTTATCTTGATCTTTAGGGCTCCCTCTCCTGTTTCTCCAGTTTGATTCCTGCCTCATGCAGAACAGCACACAGGTAGGCAATTTCAATAGCTTTGACTGGCTGCGATTTTGTCTCTAGCCCAGATAAATCAAAAAAAAAAAAAAAAAAAAGAAAGAAAGTGCTAATTTGAGCCCTCATATTAGTGATTTCCTGTGGGCATCTTAAGCAGGGTTTTTTGGTTCTCACTGAGAGAGACCCTCACTACATCAGTGGAGTGAGGCAGTGGTAGAAACAATGTCTGGAGTGGAGCAGGCAAAACTAGATGCTCAGCTTGCTAATAGGGGAGAGACGCTCACCCACTGTGGGAGAGGCTCTACAAGAGACGGAGTTTGAGAAATAATAGATAAGGGACCTTAATAATCCATCTTCATCCCCTCAAAAGTTTCCCTTGGCCTATGAAGTACTTGAGTGAATCAGTGAGTTTTCCCTAGCTGCTAAATCTAACCAGGTTTTGGAGGAGAAAATCTGAACACAACCAGCTTTTACTTGTTGAGCAACAGGCAAGAGGCCTAAGCCCTGTTCTTCAGGAAAAAGTCACTTCTTCACACTTAGGAGGGTGATAACTTTCTTTTGTTTGTATTCCTAAAAGTAAATTTTACTTCTCATTCCTTAAGCAAGCAGAAAGGTTTCAGCCTTTCAATCCTTTTCCTTTGTGGACTTGCTTTTGGAGTAAGATCTCACGCTACTTTTTTCATCCATATGGAAAGCCATCTCCTCAATCTCCTGGGTCCTTCCCCCTAGCTTACTCAGGATATCTTCTCAATTTCTTTGTTTCTTTTCCTTTCATTTTCCATACAGTGATCTGTTCCCAGGTCAGGAGAAGCTTTTTACTGCACCTCTTGGTCTTACCTCTGAGGATTGGGATCATGGGCCCAAGACAAACAGAGATTTTAGGGTTAACTCTAATTCTTTTCTGCCCTACAGAAAGAGACAGCAGGTCATTAGACCTTGTTTTGTTTGGATCCGACGTGTATGAACCAGTTAATAAAACCTGAGATTCAAAATGATCTCTGTGATCCACTCTGCTAGTGGTAGGTGCTGTGTTGATCATAACCGCAACCTTCCATCAAGGTTGTTCTGTATCAGTGACACTGGCAGGCCAGTTGCCAGCTCATGCCAAAGCCCCAGGCAAATTCACTTGTGTATTAGTATAGATTGAAATGATTATTAAATGAATAAGAATGTATGTGGTGTTTAAACTTCATGAAAACTAATGGGATGTTACATGCATTGTTTTCACTCTTCTGTAAAGACTCTAAATGCACTTCTGTCTCTCCACCAATCAAAGAAAGAGCCCACCTGGGTGGTGACCCCATCAGTTTTTCTGTGAGAAGAAGCTATAAATATAGATTTAGGGAAAGATCCTGCATCTCTGGACTGTTTGGATTCTAACAGGGCAGAACAACTGAATGAGAAGAGACAGACCCCAAGAATTATTCTGGGTAGCCCTGAGAGATTTTTGGGAAACTGGTAGATTATTACATCTCTGCTACCATTTGGAATTATAGACTTGTGACTCACCTGTACATATCTTTTACCTGCTTTAACCTCTCAATAACTATCTTTTTTTTTTCTTAGCTAACAAACCTTTAGTTAGTTAACTCTAGAATTGTCTACCACATTGTCTTTGATGTGAGATCTAGGAGGCAACTCAGTCTAGGTGAGTGACTGATCTCTTGGGACTGGGAATAACCTGGAATATTTATGATTTTTGATGTAAGTGACCCTTTATGACATAGTCCAGCCTGGGTCACAAGATAGACTGGAGTGTCTAAGGGGACTATTTGTGGCTGCATTATAAAAGTATTGTAGTACTTTGCGAGTTCACATGTGGTACTGTGTTGGTGAGATCTAATTTTAGAATATTCCACTCTTTGGGGTGTCTGCCCTGAGATAGGCACTCAGTCATGAGCCACTCCAGGCGGCATGACAGCATCATTTCTCATATAGATGACTTGCTTCTTTGGAAACTGTTGGGTCTGGGATACCCAAACAAAACCAGAGAGGTCCTCTCCAGTCAGATAATTTCCCTATACAAGGATATCTTGTGTGAAGTTTATAAAATCTACTTTTAAAATAAAACAGCCCTGAATATTAATATACAGTATTAGGAGGTCACCGAGAGAGAAGGGAATGGCATGATTATAAATTATGGCTGCCAACAATATTGATCTGTAAATAAATGGATTTTACTAGATTACAATATAGCAAAAAGAAAGTTGAAAGCTTCCCAACACAAGTTGCTGTGTATTTTATGCTACTAATTATTTCATTTTAATGCCTCCGTTTAGTTTCATACTGATCATTTATACTGACAAAAAGGAAGAAAAGAAAACAAGGAACCTGTCATCAATCATTCATTTAATCAAGTAGCAAAAGTAGATAAATAAACATACTGAGTTAATTATTCTTCTGTATGTAATGATTGACAATAATGCTAATTTATTCCTTTTTGTAACCTTTGACTGTCAGAACAGTTGGGATTAATAGTCATTAACAATTAAAATGGGAAGAAATGCATGTTTCTGATAACCACTAAATATTGGTGAAGTTGTAAGGTCTTGGATTAATTTTCCCCAAAAATTTGCCTTAAAAAGATGCCCCAAGAGTCATCAGATCCATGTTAGGTGTTATTTTTCACACTTTTTATATCATCCTCCATAAGACTTGGGAGACCTTCATTAGCTTTCAGACATATGGGCAGGAATATTTTATGAATGGAGAGTCTTTCTGAACATGCAATATTAATTCTTTGCACTTCTATAAACGCTGTAGTCTGAAGTTTTGAAAGCACTTTGCAAATGTTATTTAAGCAGCTTTCCTAGGGCGACCTGGCAAGTCAGTGGCAGAGATGAGAACAGAACGTAGTGGTTTTAACTTCCAGTTCCCTGCTTTACCCATTGGACAGCACTCCTTTCATAATGAATGTTGTATTTTTATTTTACTGTGAAAATGGTATACATTTCCCAGAGATATTGGTTACTTCTGAAGTACACAAATGATTTTTTATGTTCTTTTGAAATTTAGGTCCAGACTTTTAAAAGTCGCTTCTACAATTGTGGGTGCAAAATTGTCAACACAGTTATTTGAACCTGCATTTGCAACCAATTAGCTCAACAACTGCATCCGCAGATTAGACAGTTGTCTGAATGAATTGTAGTTACACTGAATATAGTACAAGATACTAACAAAGATATACCAGTTATTCAGTAATACACCTCTACCTCGATATAATGTGGTCCTTGGGAGCCAAAAAATCTTACCGCGTTATAGCGAACTTGCTTTGATCCACCGGAGTGTGCAGCCCTGCCCCCCCGGAGCACTGCTTTACCGCGTTATATCCGAATTCGTGTTATATCGGGTTCGTTATATCGGGGTAGAGGTGTATAATATTTCTGAGCAATAAAAGAGAACATTTAGTAGTGATTTGAGAAGCATTATATAGCATGTCATTCAAATAACTGAAAGGCATGCTGTGTAACATTCTTTTCACCTAACTGAATGATACACCATATCACAAAATACTACAACTTTTCTCATATTCTGTATAAACTATTTTCACTCAGGTGTGTTCTCTGTAATATTTCAATAACAATATTAATATATCTCAGAGCTGACAAAACTATATATATGGTCCAGGGTAAACCATTAATTGACCTAAAATGTCCTGGGGGCAGAAGTGTCACAAATTCACATAGTATCACTGTGTTTTATGGTACGTCGACAGAGGAACCACACACCCATGGCTGGCTTGTGCGAGCCAGCTCGGGCTCACCAGGGTTGGGCTACAGGGCTGTTTCATTACTCTGTAGACTTCCCAGCTTGGGCTGGATCCCAAGCTCTGGGACCCTCCCACCTCGCAGGGTCCTAGAGTCGACTCCAGCCTGAGCCCAGAAGTCTACACAGCAGTGAAACAGCCCCACAGCCCAACCCCCCGTGAGCCCAATTTGGCTGGCACTGGTCAGCCACGGGTGCATAGTTTCTGTGTAGACATAGCCTTAGATTTTGCATTTGGATCTCCAGTACCTCTGAAAGATTGGACTAGTCGCATCTAGTCTGACAATGCCTATTGGCTGCACATCTGCAATAATGGAAATTATTCCTTTTTACTTATAAATTGCATGCACTACATTTACTCTGTCTTTTTAAAATACTAGAATAGGATTTTTTTTTTTGTGCCTAAAACACCCATTTTTGCCCAAACAATATTACCTTGCAGAGTTCTGCCATCACACCAAAAAGAATATGGAGATCCACACTTCTAAGATGACCAAAAACCTTTATATTGGAGTTGGCATGGAGTCTAGTATCAGCCCTTCAAAGGCATACTTCATGCAGTTGTCAGGGACCTCATGACAGAAGTGACCCCTAAGGGCCAAATACCTGTGCAACTCATTGTCCATAGGAGGTTCCAGTGCTGTGGTTCTGCTGCACTAGGAAAGGACAGGGAGAGGCAGGAAGTGGACACATTATGGTGGGGCTCTGCAACTTCCTGTGATCTTTGATGGTTGATTATGTAACAGTTCTGTTCATAGGAGTGTACTGTGGGGTTTATGGTGCATGGCATAATGGGTGGTGATAATGGGGCACAAACGGAATGGTTTGTGGGGAATGGAGTGGAGCCGAATGTAGCTACTGGCCTAAGGATTGTAGGAGCAGCTGCAGGTGCCTGAGCCTTGTTTCTGAGTGACAGAGAGGATTTTGTTGCCCCGAACACTGATGATGCCTCTCTAGAGTCTAGGCAAAGCCCTTAAAAAACAACAACACTTTATGTAGGTGACCAAAATTTTACATTTTGGACTACACAGAAGCTTTTCTGCTGTTGCCCATGTTGAAGGTAGGGCAGAGATTAGACCCCATCAGAATTTTCCAAATGTTCATTTTTTGATTGGGGGAAAAAAGACAATTTTCTCATGAACACTTGCAAAATTTGTTCCTGTGTTTTTGACCAGCTGTGGCAGAGGTACACTGTCTGAAAAGGAGTCCCTGTAGACGTGTCTGAGGCAGTTAACAATGTTACAGAATGGAGAACAGTGTTGCAAACATCTTTTTCTAAAAGGGTTCAGCATAAATTGTCCTCTACGAGAGGGCACCTCTGCTGCACTCATTCAGAGCATCAGTGTGCTAGGTATAGTCTTCTCCTTTCTGTATGATATCTTTATATTTATTAGCAACTGTCTCCTCCTAGTTGAGCAAAGCTAAAAATGAAATAAAATAGAAGGGACTGCCTTATTATTTGAATTCTTTTTACTTGTAACGGGGGAGTTGCTGCTAGTGATCTATCTCATTCCTGATCATAGTCTATATCAGGGGTAGGCAACCTATGGCACACGTGCCGAAGGCAGCACGTGAGCTGATTTTCGGTGGCACTCACACTGCCTGGGTCCTGGCCACCGGTCCGGGGGGCTCTGCATTTTAATTTAATTTTAAATGAAGCTTCTTAAACATTTTAAAAACCTTATTTACTTTGCATACAACAATAGTTTAGTTATATATTATAGACTTATAGAAAAAGACCTAAAAATGTTAAAATGTATTACTGGCACGCGAAATCTTAAATTAGAGTGAATAAATGAAGACTTGGCACACCACTTCTGAAAGGTTGCCGACCCCTGGTCTATATTCTAATTTAGGTCACTTATTTTCCTATTAAGTGCAATTCCACCCATTTCCATTGATGCTTTACCATCTACCCAATGCTGAGGGAACCTTTGTTTTCTGTTCAAGGTAATTCTTCTTTAGGAGGAAACTCTCACACTCATTGAAATACATTCTTTAAATTAAGCTGACATTCTAAAGACTACAGCTACTGCCAGCCAACAGGAAAAACTTTGTAGTCATTATAGTTACAAAATATAGCATTTAACCTCAGTTAACTATTTACTTCTCAATCTTTACAAATTGATGGATTAATGTTTTATTTCTAAAAGTTACTTGCTCTAATTGTACTGGAGCACTGCAGTATTAAGATGGAGTGTTGGCTTTTCCAGTGGATTTAAAGCTACATCTTGTACCAAAACACATCCATATATTTAGAATTTTAAATTAATTTTTTTTCATTAGTCAAGGAAATATGCTATTTAGTAACATCAGCTTTGCTTCTGCTATCTACACTACATCAATATCTCATCTTATGTTTGCATGACTATGTGTTTAGCTGTCAGAGTATGAATTCTTGAAAGAATAATGACTGCACGCTAGTATTCAGTAAATCAAAGTTTGTCTACTTTTCAGATGTACTTTTCAATACAGTACCTGAATTTTTAACCCTAAGCAAAAAAGACCTTGCCTTGGTTATAGTAGATGCATTTATCAGTGTCCATTATATACAAGAACATTGTTTAATGGGAATTCTTTTTACTTCTAATTCAGGTGTCCCAGATTCACATGTTGTTAGAAGCATTTGCTAAATATTCAAATTATATTTCTCTTAGTATTTTAGTGGGCAGCTTATGTACTCAAAGCATCACCAAAGTACCAGTAACACATTCTTGACTGAATAATGATGTATTTGGAATGTTACTTTTTTTGTCTTATAAATGGATGGCAATTTACACAGCTGTGGATGTGGGATGTTTCAATCCCAGACCATGTTGTAAGAAAAATTGAATGACAGTGAGCAAAACAGCAGTAATTATAAAACTAATTACTAAATGCTGATGATGCCCATAGGCTTTGCATAACTAAAATTAGAAAAGGAAATTGCTTTCGGCTTCAGAGAGGCAACATGCTAGTTATTTCACTGTTTCAGTCAAAATGGAGAATGGCATATAAAGTTCAATCAGGAAAAAAAACACATTAGTTTATGCACAATTTTTTTTATACAGAGGCTGTTGAAGAATTAATCCTTTTCTTCATTTAATACAAACATACATGCACTGTAGATAGAGAAAAGCACCATGAAACTACGTGTTGAACATCCTTCTAAATAGCTATATAGGGCCTGATTCACCACTGCATTACTCTAGTTTTACAATAGAGTTTACACTAAAAGTTACTCATGGTAAATCAAGCCCATATTAAATATTAATGTGTATCAAAACACAAGATTTTCTAAATTTCCTTAGCCAAGCCTCTAAACTTATGTCTACAGTATTAGATATGCAACTTTGTAAGTACACACGCATAGTGAATAGTTACACTAACTACCTTCAGTCTTTACACAAATATGAGTTTTCCCATATCCAGAATTGCTGATAAATGTGGCCACTTGAAAAACATCACCATATTTTTAGAGTTTATATATGTTATATATGTTAATATAAATCATTGCATAGAATATACAGATACATGTATAATACAAACATGTTAATACACAGACTGAATGTGCATTACGTATATGTGCAAGTATATACTCAAATATGTCTGTGTTAATATGAAATACTGTATACACATCATTGCATGGAAAGAAAATCCATTCTTACATATTCTTAGCACAGTTCTTAAAATGAAAAAAGGATTAAAACATTGATCAGCTCATGAGCTGCGGAAGTATAAGTGATGAGAAGACAAAGGATAGACAATTCAGGAAGTATACAAGGATTACCTTTTGTTAGACTCATTTTAACATTTAAAATCTGTGGTGTTGATTTATACAAAATTACATGGACTTTGAGATTTACCCCTGAATCCAGTTGTTTCTCTGGTACCTGAGCTGGGAAATGTTCATTTATGTCCTTTGTGGATAGTTGAAAAGACACATCTATACAAAGGTTGAAAGGGAATTAATGAGTCAAAATGTACATCTCTTCTTTTAAAAAAATACGTTTTCTTGATTCAATATAGCTTTATGGCTCTTTGATGATTAAGCTTTTTTGCATATATCTATTTTAAGAAGTCAAATGTAAGCTTTTTGGGCAATAAAATATTAATTTAAATGGATACGTTTTAGGTTGAGTAACTCAGAGATTACTAGATTTAATCACTATTGCTAGTGATATCTACAACAGGAAAGTATAAATACTGTAGTCTGAATGATCTTAAATGTATTAAGTTTTATTTAATTTTCTGCTGCAAGGTAAGTTTATTGAAAGTGTTAAGAATTTAAAATCACAAGATTATACAATACATACACACACACAGAAATAAAATCATACCTTTAATGTAACTGATCATAAAGGATATTTTGGATGTAGCTTTAAAATACTGGGGCAGTATGATGAGTGAGTTCCTTCTGTTTGTATTAGTGTATCTCATAATTAGCTTTTACAGAGGCAAATGGTCTGAAAATTGAAGAGTAAATCACATGTTGACATACAAAATGAAAAGAGAAGTTGTTTCATTATATGCTATGTCCGGTTATGTAGGATCAAATTCTACAGTCCTTACTCTGAAAAAAAAAAATCCCATATTTCAGTGGAAATTTCCTCTCAGTGAAGCCTGCAAATTTGACCCTTTGTCAGAAGTAGCTAAGATGTAGTAAGCATTGCCAAATTCTGCTTTTAAGTATATATGTTACTCCCCTCCAGGTCTGTAAATAAAAATGATACACAATAACTGGATTGTCTCATAGTTATTAGATATTACTGTACTAATATCCAGAAATCTTTTTTAGGGTTACCATATTCTATATTATTTTTTAAATAATTAAAATAATATACATTGGTGGATGGGTGTTTCTTTAAAAGAAACTCAAAAAGCAAATTATTCTTCAAGGAGACCATTTTCTGAGAGTTTTCAGTCATGTTACACTTTAGTAATCTCTGTCTCCTCTGTGTGAAAAGAAACAATTTATTTTCAACACTTGAAGGATGTAGAATGTCTGACTGCTGTCATAGCCTATTGTTTTTAACATAAACATTACAGCTGTGTTTGCTTTGAAATATTTGCCCATTATTGAGTAAATCTGTGCTGGAACACTAAATTGTCACCTTGTGCCCTCCGCTATCATAAGCAAGCATTGTCATCAAGAAAGCATTTCCCCTCTCCTTCCCCATTCTTTACTTCTGCATATTCCAGAATAGTTTGCTTTTGCATCATTTAAAAATTACAATAACTAACTGCTGAATGTCCTGAACAATTAAACTAGCAAAGCAATAGAAGAATTTGTGTTAGGTCCTTGCTTAATAGGTTAGGGCATTTTACACTCACCCCTACAACCCTTGTTAACATGAGTTGATCCCATGGACTTCAAGATGGTAGGAATTCAAAGTAAGCCTTATTTACTTCAGCGGTAGTTCCATTGATTTCCTGTTGATAGGGCCCTACCAAATTCACAGCCATGAAAAATGCGTCACGGACCATGAAATCTGGTCTCCCTCCATGAAATCTAGTCTTTTATATGCTTTTACCTTATACTATACAGAGTTCATGGGTGATACCAGTGCTTCTCAAATTGGGGGTCCTGACCCTAAAGGGAGTTTCAAGAGGGTCACAAGATTATTTTAGGGGGGTTGCAGTATTGCAACCCTTATTCTGTGCTGCCTTCAGGGCTGGGCGGCTGGAGAGCAGCGGTTGTTGGCTGGGTGCTCAGCTCTGAAGGCAGCGCCCCGCCAGAAGCAATGCAGAAGTAAGGATGGTGATACCATACCTTGCCACCCTTACTTCTGCACTGCTGTCTTCAGAGCTGGGTTGCCAGAGAATGGCAGCTGCTGACCCAGGGCCCAGCTGTGAAGGCAGCAGCGCAGAAGTAAGGGTGGCAATGCCATATCATGCAATCCTTATTTCTGCACTGCTGCTGGCGGCGGTGCTGCCTTCAGACTGGGCTCCCGGCCAGCAGCTGCCACTCTCCGGCTGTCTGAAGGCAGCACCGCTGCCAGAAGCAGCGCAGAAGTAAGAATAGCGTTACCACACCCTCCCCTACAATAACCTTGCGACCTCCCCCCCAATTCCTTTTTGGGTCAGGACCCCTATAATTATAGTACCGTGAAATTTCAGATTTAAATATCTGAAATCATGAAATTTATGATTTTTTTTTAATGCTATGACCGTGAAATTGACCAAAATGGACCATGAATTTGGTAGGACCCTACCTATTGAGTACAAAAAACTTAAACAGTATTAATTTATTATATCCTTAACTTCATGTCCCCTAATTCTCCTCCTCCTCATTTATTCCCATCACCTGCTTTTCACGGTATTTTTAGAGTGCAAACTCCTTGGGGCAGGCAGTATAGCTGCCTATCGTGTCTTGGATGCTACCATAATGTAAATAATCATTATAATAAGTGCATCCATATGGGCTTGTATTCTGTTCATTACTGAGTTCTCTCTGTATTGTTAATATTTTTCTTGTACTGAGATGCCCCAACCTGTGTACAGTGCCTTCACAGAGAGGAACTATTATTAAACTGGTCCTTATGCCTTTCATATGTAGTCCCAAGTCATGCTGACTTTTTAAAATAAATGTTTCAAGCTCATATCCTATATTTGGCCTTCAGTAACCCATAGGGTTTATGTTTTGCTCTTTTTTGGGGTTTGTTTTTTGTTTTGTTGTTGTTGTTTTTTCAATTTATCATGTACTGTATCTTCCTTCCATTGTTTGGGGTTATTGTTTTTTTTCAAATAGGTTAGCTTGCTTTTTTTCAAATTGAGATAGATTGTCTTGGCCAACATTGTGAGGCCATACTCTCACTCAACTCTGTCTGTAACATAACTTTTGAATGCTGTGTCTGATTAATTTCAAAATGTCAGTGAATATTCTAGACATCAGTGCATAGACTTCTACTGATTTGTGTGGAAATCAGAACATCAGAAGGGGGAAAATGGGGAACACATGGAGCTTCTGTCATCAGTTAGTGGAGCCACATTTCAAACCCCTCTGCATTGTCTGTAAGTCAAAGAACTGGTGGATGACACCCATTAATGCCTGCAAGGGTAACACTATCAGCTTTTCCGATGCTCTCAATAAAGCTTAATCACTTAATGACCAAATTACTTATTTCTCTACAGAAGGAAGACAAATGATAATAGTGGGGAAAATGGGAGTGCACACACAGCTGCTGGCATGGGAAGGAAAATAGGGGACCCAGGAATGGGGGCACACAGAGCCCCTAGTGGGGGAGTGAGTGAGGGATCCTGGTATGGATGGAGAGGGAAAAGGAGGTACACAGAGCCCCTATCGGGGGGGGGGGAAGGGAAATGAGATGGCCCTAGAGTCACTGGCCTACAGGGAGAATGACAGACCCTAGTATGGGAGAGGGAGGAATGGGGGGCACATAAAACCCTTAATGGGGCGACGAGGGAAATAGAACCCCTGCCATGGGGGTGGGAGATGGGGAGGAGGGCAGTGAAGGGCGTGGGGGGAAAGGGAAATGAGAGGCACACAGAGCCTGTGCCAGGTAGAGAAGGGGAATGGGGAAAACACAGAGCCTGTGGCATGAGGGAGAAGGTGGCAGGAGTTGCAGGTAGTCCTTGAATAGAGGGGAATGGAAAGGTGGCACTCTGGGACATTGTGGAAAGAGTGGAGAAATGCAGAGAGCCCTTGGTGTGTGCAGCGAACTCAGCCACCAGAAACAATGAAGTGTATGACCCTCTAGGTTCCTACCCACCTTCTTAAAACTTTTCTATCTCCCTTTGTATTGTTTTTGGATATTTCTTAAATGTTTGCAGCATCTCCCAGTTTACTTTCCAAGGCAGGCCTCAGTTCAGCAGGGTCCATAAGACAGGTCTAACTTCAAACACACAAGTAATTCCACTGACTTAAATAGGACTACTTATGTGCTTAAAGCCAGGGACATGCTTAAGTCTCTTGCTGAACTGGGAGCTTAATGAAGATGTTAACACTGGGCCTGACACTGGGCCCAAGGATATCTTCCCCCAACTTGATATGTTGTTGTTTATCCTTTCTCTTTGTTAACAGTTCTTTATGCAGTATTCAGTCCATGTGACAGGCTTCTATCCAAGCCAGTTTGAATTATATTTTTCAAGTACCTTTTTGTGAAATGCTGTGTCTAATGTTTTACTAAAGTTAGTTCTATATCACATCTAGTGAATTCCCTACATGGTGTTTGTAAGAATTTATACGATTGATTTAACCCCTGAATTTAAGTTTCAGAATTTAGTTTGAAATCTTTGCAGTGATAACCAAAGTCCCTGTAAATTAAATCTGTGGAATGTTATCATTGTGTGATAACTTCATCTGATTTCTCCCTGTTCTGCATCATTGGCACAAGGGAGTGAATCAAAGGTGTTTAGCACAAATCAACTATGTAGTTTTCTTAGAAGAGAAGAAGCTTCTGTTTTTACCCAACAATATCGGGTCCACTTTCTCTATAATCAGAGTATTACAAAGCCAGCAAAGAATAATTTGTATCAGAGGTTCTGTGACGGAATGAAATGGAGCTCTTTTGAAGTATGATCTCTGAAAGCACAGCATGAAGCTCAAATAAAGTGAAGGACATTCGCTATTACAAGTAATGTCCTTAATAATCTTGTTAGTCTAGTCTCCCTCTGTACGAGACAAATGGAACATTATTGGCTTATGGGCTGTAGTAAATAATTTAGTTTCCAATATTCAGGCTGCTTTGACAGTAAATTAAAATGACATGAAAGGGGCTTGTTGAATAAAGAAAGTATCCAATCAAATTTAATTGGCATGACTAAGGCAGTAGAAATATGTTTTATAATTAAACCATGTTGTCTTGGAGCTCTATAAGCATGTATGAATCAAAATGTCAAAAATTATTCTTTGATACTGTGCATTTAAAACTTTGCATGGTGAATAGTTTTCTTAAACAAGGTTCTAGACATACATATTGATGCAACATGAAAATAGTTATCAAGTTTTAAATAATAAGTTATAAGTCTGGTTTTAGCATTTATCTACCAATCCAGGGAAGATTCTCTCAGAAGACAAAAACAATTTTGCTGTCTTCCTTGTTATATTTTTAAAAAAAATTAGATATACCAAGTCTATAATCCAGTTATACATCAGATACGACCTATCCCTCTGTGGCTTCAAATTCTTTACCTGTTGCTGCAATGTAAGATAGTCTAAATTATTCTTAAGACATGAAAGTAGGAAGGAAGGAAAGAAACAGGAGGAAGTAAAAATGAGAGAAGGGAAGGAAAAAGAAAGAGGGGCAGGGAAAAGGGAGGAGAAAACCAACAAATATTCTAACTGAGCCACTTCCTTGAATCTTTGCTTATTCAGTCAAGCATTTCTAAGGTTAATTTTTTGCTGTTTGGACACTGTTGATTTCTCTCTAAGTAACCCATGTATTCACCTTTCTACCAGTTTACCAAGATCATCTCTGAAAAAGAGAGTTGACTGTGTCTCACCATTTATCTTCTAGAGAGACATTTTTTATGGGTCCAAGGAAGAGAACACCTTCAGAACTTCATAGAAACTTGTTTCTTTCTGACCATTTGTCCTTTTCTCAAGTACAAAAAACAGTAGTGGGAAGTGCTCAATTATAATACTCTACCTAATGATGGTTCCCTGTTCAACACAAAGTAAGAATATACATTGTTTTGCAATGTATTGTATATGGAAGAGATTTTGTACAAGAACTAAGAGAGACATTACTGAATACTTTATAATTTATAGCCTTTTAAGGTACAGACATGTTGATGCATCAAAAATTACTCTAAATATTCAGAAGTTATCAACTCTTTATACTAGAATTGTAGGTTATAATGTTCCAGGATATTTGTTTTCTAGGTTTCAGGGGGCCTCCCCTGACTTGGGTGAGGTCATCGCAGTTATTTCTTCATCTAAAATGAAGATGAAACTAAGAGACACAGACAAAGGTGCAGTTCAGTCCACTTAAAAGTCTGTCCTGTTTAAGAAGGTGAGATGTATCTGAAATTTTTTCATGGGTAATATTTCTTTGTAATATTAATTTTGAAAAGAAATATTACCCATGAAAAAGTCTTCCAGAAACAACTTTATGCAGTAATAACAGCCAGAAGACTTCTTTTCCAGTTTCAGAATGTTAATCATTCAAGATTAGTTGAGTGTCAATGTGGATAGTTCTCTGAAGACATCTGCTCAATATGCACTGGCAGTCAAAAAAGCTAACTGAATGTTAGGAACCATTAGGAAAGGGATAGATGGTAAAACAGAAAATATATTGCCACTATATAAATCCATGGTACAACCACACAGTGCTGTTCTGGTCACCCCATTTAAAAGAAGATATTTCAGAACAGAGAAAACTACAGAGAAGGGCAACAAAAATGATTAAGGGTATGGAACAACTTCCGTATGAGGAAAGATTAAAAAGATTGGGACTGTTCAGCATGGAAAAGAGATGACTGAAGTGGGATAGCTTAGAGGTCAATAAAATC